>NC_057799.1:356308736-356550226 GCF_018294505.1 Triticum aestivum
AGGCAGCATCGATCAGCTGCAGTTAGCAGCAGTAGCGAAGGAATCGCTCGATCGGGTTCAGTTAACAGCCATCGATCGATCGGTCGGGTTCAGTAACGCGTAGCCTGCAGTGCAATCGCTCGGGTTTAGTTAGAGCCCAACGCCTCGCTCGGGTTCAGTTAGATCCCAACGCCTCGCACCCACGCGCGTGCGTGTACGAGAGAAACGTGCATCGCTCGGCCCCGACCACCCACCATAACCGGGAACACCCCGATATTTTGCTCGCCCTCGCTTCTACCACGGTTTTTTCCGTCATGGACGGCCCAAAGAATGTCATGCAGCTGCTTCTCCGGCCTGCCCAGGAACAAAAGCCCATTTTCTGTCATGATTTTTTGTCATAGAAGTAGGACCCCACCACATCTATGATGATACCGTGTTTTGTCACAATTATCGTCATAAAAGTGTCATAAGTATGACAGAAAAAATTTCGTTTTGCCCAAAATGTCACGGGTGTGTCTTTTTTTTGTAGTGTGAGTAGTCTACCTCAGACCTTCGGGTCCATATTTATTAGCTAGATGGCTTCTTCTCTCTCTTTGGATCTCAATACAAAGTTCTCCTTGATCTTCTTGGAGATCTATTCGATGTAATCTTCTTTTGCGGTGTGTTTGTCGTGATCCGATGAATTGTGGGTTTATGATCAAGATTATCTACGAACAACATTTGAATCTCCTCTGAATTATTTTATGTATGATTGGTTATCTTTGCAAGTCTCTTCGAATTATCAGTTTGGTTTTGCCTACTAGATTGATCTTTCTTGCAATGGGAGAAGTGCTTAGCTTTGGGTTCAATCTGGCGGTGCCCGATCCCAATGACAGTAGGGGAAACGACACGTATTGTATTGTTGCCATCGAGGGTAAAAAAATGGGGTTTATATCATATTGCATGAGTTTATCCCTCTACATCATGTCATCTTACTTAAAGCATTACTCTGTTCTTATGAACTTAATACTCTAGATGCATGCTGGATAGCGGTCGATGTGTGGAGTAATAGTAGTAGATGCAGAATCTTTTCGGTCTACTTGTCGCGGACGTGATGCCTATATACATGATCATACCTAGATATTCTCATAACTATGCTCAATACTATCAATTGCTCGACAGTAATTCGTTTACCCACCGTAATACTAATGCTCTTGAGAGAAGCCACTAGTGAAACCTATGGCCCCCGGGTCTATCTTCCATCATATAAATCTTCCAACACTTAGTTATTTTTATTGCCTTTTATTTTACTTTGCATCTTTATTTGTCTTTATCATAAAAATACCAAAAATATTATCTTATCATATCTATCAGATCTCACTCTCGTAAGTGACCGTGTAGGGATTGACAACCCCTTTATCGCGTTGGTTGCGAGGTATTTGTTTGTGTAGGTGTGAGGGACTCGTGCGTGATCTCCTACTGGATTGATACCTTGGTTCTCAAAAACTGAGGGAAATACTTACGCTACTTTACTGCATCATCCTTTCCTCTTCAAGGGAAAACCAACGCAGTGCTCAAGAGGTAGCATCGCGCTCGAAGGACATCCACCGAACCTTTTTGTGTGTGTGAAAACAATCCCTGATTATTACTCAACTTTTTTTCCTGGAAAAGTTCTTGACGCTACAATATTTCCATATATTTGAATTTAGCTCCAGTTCGTGTTTATTTGGATTTGGACGTTTTAGGTGCACCCTAGTTTTTTTAATACTGATTTTGTGTGTGTGACTGAGAGAGAACATGTGTATGTGTCCATATGTGTGTTGTGGCGGAAGGGCAATGTGGAGACGGTGTGCGTGTGACGGAGACATAGTGAGGTGTGAATGTGCAAATGATCATGCATGAGTGAGACATAGACAGATGCCGATAGGTTGTGTATACATGAGAGAACGGTCTTCTATTTTACTTGTGTGTGTGTGTGTGAGAGAGAGAGAGGAGAATCCGTAACACAACAACCATCTCTCTCGATTTGTCCGTCCCTCGCACGATCGCATGTAACACATGCATCAACGCGCACATTTTGACACCCTCACCCGGCCCCTGCCCACCTCAAGGCCCGCACATCGCTCTCTATCTCGCACGCACAATCTCTTCGCGAATACCCTGTTTAGCATGTAGCTTTCCGTCACATACACACACATTTCTCTCCATAGGTTTATTTTCTCTCAATATCTGACACACACACACACACAGCACACAGACACCCCCGAGCACACAATTCATCCCCATCCAAGGTTATATGGCGACCACTCTCGCTTGTGCTTCTCTGCACCCCAGCATGCACAACACCTCAATCTTCAAAGAGGGCATCGAGCAAATCGAAGACGGCGACCACACTGCGCTAGAGAATGCGGGGCCATTTGGAAGCAGGATGATGTGACGACGGCTGACTGACTCCTCCCCCATCCCTCTCTCTCTCGCACAAAATTACCAATCCATCTCTCCCCCGCACAAATTTATCAATCCCTCAACCCACGAGATACTTCCCCTCTCGTCCATGTTTTTACAGCTCTCTCATCAAACATGTTGTCTCTTCTCCTTCCACGTGTACAGAATCCGAATGCACACGCACCTCACGTATATTACATGTCTCCATCTTTCTCACAGACCTAACTTCTTCCTCTCTCTTTCTCTCTCTATCTCTCTCTCTCTGTTTCGTTAGGTTTATCTCCTACTCTCTCGTCCACATACATACAATCTTTCCCACCCTATCTGCTCCATCTTCGCAAGCTCTCTCTGCACGTTTCATTCACACATTGGGATATGTTCAAAATGTTGCTTTTATAATGGCTGATGTAGAGTTATTGTTGGTTTTGTTGCATCCTACAACGTAATAACTATGAAATGCATTTTGATTGTCATTTGACTGGGATTCTGTGAGTTCGAGCATGTTGTGAAGTACTATAGACCTCGTATACATCTTGGAATTCAACAATGATTGTAACTATTGAATTGTATAGACCATTACATTCGAAGTCAGTAGCCTAATATATTTATTTCACAATTTCAACAAATGATTAATTCACTACATACTAAGAAAACATATGTGTACACCCTCCATTTTTATTTAAGTCCGTGTATTAGCATTGGTCAAAGTCAAGTTTTGTAAACTCTCAGAAAGTTTATAACAAAAAAATATTAACATATACAATAAAAAATAAATCTCATTAGATTCATTATTGAATGTACTTTCACGTCATACATATCTGTTATGGTAAATGTTTATATTTTTCTATAAACTTGGTCAAACTTTAGGAAGTTTGACTTCGGTCTAACCTAATATGCAGAGTTTACTAGTACTACTCGCTAGTTGCTTAGCCGAATCACCCAACACGCCACACGGTGAGTTCAGTGTCACAAAATTTTGAGGTCGGCGGGAAAATCTCCCGCGACCCTGATTCGAGCAGTGGGAAGTTACCATCATAGCCTTCGGAACAGGCCTACGGATGACGGTTGGTAGGGGGCTGTTTTCGTAACTTCAGGTTCACCCTACCCAGCCAACCCCACCCCGGCGGCACCCAGAGTAGTACACCTGAATACTCCCCATTTTCTATCCCCACCGCAAAATAGACTTCTCCACGCCACCGCAGCCTTCGTGCTCCTCCCCTTCTACATCGGCACACTCGTCCACCGCAGCGCATCTGCCTCATCGACGACCTCGAACGCTGCACTGGAGCCGGTCCACCGGTGTCGTCGTACACAGAGCCTCTTCCCCGGCACCGTCTTCCACGGTGTCGGATCTGCTTCCCGGAAGCCGACGCCAAGCGCAGAAGCACCACCGTCATGGACAATGAACTGACTCCTGTTGCCGACCATGACTCACAGAGGCCGCCGCGACCATCGTTCTCCTCCTCGATTGCTAATGTGTGTATTGAATCACTTAGCAGTACATGTGCAGTTCCAATTTTGTTCATACCTACCCTTCAAATTTCCTGGGTGCTATTGTTCCTGTAAAAGTAATTGGTTATAGCCTCCATTGTCCAACAGAATATCAGCTTGTAATTGTGCATCGCCCCTGTATCGCGCTGTGCTTGGGTAGGTTTTTCATCTGCAACCAGTAGTGTGGCAAATGATGGAAATTTTTTAGAACTAGCAAGATGCCCATGCATTGCACGCATCAAGATGCATTTGTATGAGTAGTTTATCTTGTGGGAGAAAAGGGATGAACGAGGGAAGGCCTTATTTGCAAATCTGGAGAGGGGTGTGGGTATCTTTTGGGAGAATTGTCATTGTTTCGTTCTTATCTATCAGATATAAATCGGACGGCCTATATTGTAGGATGGCAGGCACACCATCATCACCAACTCTGTTTTTTATAAGAAACTCGCAAGATGCCCATGCATTGCACGGAACATCAAGATGCATTTGTATGAGTAGTTTATCTTGTGGGAGCAAAGGATGAATGAGGGAATGCCTTATTTGCAAATGCGGAGAGGGGTGTGGGTATCTTTTTGCAAAATTGCCACAGTTTCCTTCCTATCTGTCGGATATAAATCGGATGGCCTATATTGCAGGATGGCAGGAACACCATCATCACCAACTCTGTTTTTTATAAGAGTAGGGAAAAAGTAGAGAAAAAAAGTAGAGAGTAGAGAAGTAGAGATAAATATTAAATATAAAATAAATATAACAGTAGAGAAGAGAGTAGAGATAGCCGAGACATCGGGAAAGGATTGCGTGCGCGCGGGAAAAAGCGGCCGGGCGTGCGCTAGTTTTGGCGCGCGGCATCTGGCGCACTTTATAAAATCCATCGCCCTCCCACTGCTCTGTGCCTTGCCACCGCTCTCTCCCCGCTCTGTGCCTCGCCACTGCTCTCTCCCTGCTCTTTCTCGCCTCGCCGCCACCGCGCCACCATGCCGCCGCGTCACCAACGTGCCGACGCGGGAGCGGGCACAGGAGCTCGCGCCTCTGCCGCGGCTTATCACCGACGAGGATCGTCCGACAATCGGAGGCGGGAACACCGTCTCGGCATCGCCGAGATGGATGAGGAAGCCTTGGCACTGTGGCGCCAACGCTTCCTGCAGGACATCATCAACGAGCGCGAGTTCTATGCGCAAAGGAGGGCGGAGAGGGATAAGAGGAGGGCGGAGCAAGCTGCCTATCGCGAGGACAAGCATAGGCGAAAAGCGGACGCTCAATTCAACATGAGGCTAGGAGCAGCGTCGCCCTGGGAATCTGACGACGATCGGTATCTTCACGCCTACAGTCAGACGTCGGAGGAGGACATCAGCGAGGAGGAGTCGGACGACGAGGAGTAGCTGAATAATCTGTTTTTTTATCTATCTGTGCTGAGAACTATCCTCTACTCTCTAGTCTCTATTCTCTATCTCAGCACTGTAAACGCTTTTTTAAAGCGCCGCGTGTTGCGATTCTGTTGGAGATGCTCTAACATGGCAGACGAGTGCTTTAATGTTGCCCACAAGATGCGCGAGTATTACTAGTAGTATATTTTTCTTGCCATGTTGAGATTTTAAAACCATGAGTGCAAACATGCAGAGGAGAAATGAAGACCAAACACGGGATATTGGGGACATCTTCAAGGAGCGTGGCAAGTTAAAGAGGAGCTGCACCGAACCTATAAAATGAGCTTTGGTATGTAACACCCTTTCAATTACTTTCGTTTAGCCTCGTGTTCTTTGATGTGTATATGTTGTAGTTTCTGTTTCTCTTAAGCCTCGTGTTCTTCGATGTGTAATAAGAAGAGTCTTAATTGTCCTAAAGCTTTTGTTTTTAGCTTGATGTAGGAAGTGGGTGTTCTCACCTTGTAGTCTGTTTTTATACTTTTTCCTTTTGAATTCACTTCTCCCAGTTATGTTTATCTGGCTTCTACTAAATGCATCTGGGTTGCTCTTAGTATTGATCTAAAAAAGAAGTAACTTCATGTCAGGATGCAGTTCCTGCGAGGAGGGAAGTATGGTCAACCTCGAGATCATGTTTCCAAAATGAGGTTGGATTACACACAAGGTGCCAGTTACCTAATGATGCTGGATTAGACACAAGGTGCAAATTCCCAGATGATGCTGGATTACACACAAGGTGCCAGTTCCTTAATGATGCCGGATTAGACACAAGGTGCAAATTCCCAGATGATGCTGGATTACACACAAGCCAGGTGGAGTCGTCAGCTGTTCGTGTCCTCGTGGCTCTAGTAAAGGTTGAAAGAAAGCGTGCAGCAGCCCTTGAGAATGTAGCTGAGTTCCTGAAGAAGCGAAATGAGCAATCAGATGCTCTCTTCACCCATGCCAAAGAAGAGATGGAAGAAGCCAGAAATAAGCTAGCAGAGATGGAAGAAGCCAGAAATAAGCTAGCAGAGGCAGAGCAAGCTAGGCGTCTCCTGCTATCTAAAACTATTGTCAATACAAAATTTCCTTCATAGTAGCTAGGTTCAAATGTTTATCCAGTCAGCATGCCTGTTGTGATGTCCGTGCATCTACTGATGTGGCACATTTTGTTTTTTCGGGTCATGTAATAACAACAATTACTTTCCAAACAATAACAGACGAAGCATTGGACATGGTATAGTTCACGCGCAAGCCCGACATTCCAAGTTCAACTTCCACATCAAACTCATGTTCACAGATATCTGCACATTCATACATAATGTCCACAACCATGATTCACTTCAAAGCCAAAAAAAATTTAGGAGAGTTATGAATAAAGAAAAACCTCTAGTTCCTGCTACCAGTGCGAGCACACCAAGTCAAGACCATGTGTAATTAATTATATTTTGGTCATTTTTTGTGTTCTAAAATGCCGGCCGGCTCGCGGAAGGACATGTTGCCGGCACACGCGCGGATTCAATGAAGGCGGGCGGGGCAGTCTGAAGCCGGTTGCATGCGGCGAGGAGGTGTGTTTAGCCGGGCCTGCAGTGAGTGTGGCCCTCTTGGCCGGCGCGCCGGTTCAATGCCTGCGCTATGAGAGGTCGCGTCCGTGTCAGAGCAATCACTCCCTCCAGTCCTTTTTTGTTTAGGTATAACAAAATCTCGTTTTCCATTCACATTTTACATGTAAAATTCATGGACAAACTTTGACCCAAAATACGATGGGGACTAGTAAACCAGAACGGAGGTAGTATTTTTTTTAATCAAAGAAGGGTTTCCCCCTTCCGATTTTCATTACTTAAAACCAACATCTAAATCTAAACCATAGTATTTGCCCTAGAACTACCAGGTTCAACATCTCGCAACATAAACCCATACAACCATACGCCAAGGAGGTACGTAGTAATATGAATTCCATTTTCGCTCCATACCAATCGTTCTAAAAACTACTTAGTACTTATAACGTGCCATTGAAAATCGGAACTCTTAATCCCGCTAAAAAATGATATTTTAAACGTGGCTACTCGATCTGTGGCAACTGGCGAGCCACCGCCTCCAAGTCGTTCACCTATGGTCCCGACCATCAACTCCTACGGATCAAATTATCGCGCGAGCTGACTATTCCTACAAAGGTGCGCTCCACCACGTACCCGATACTCGTGAATGCAGCAATCGTGCACCTAAGGTTTTAGGGTTTATTTGTTAATGTTGCCTTTACATAACACTCATGTGTGCGAGACAGCAAGAGACCAACTACGTGCGTGCGCCTCTTCTCTTCGTATATGTACTCCACTGTTTGTCTGGCGTCCAAAAAATTATAATAACTACTAGCAATGTGCCAATGTGTTGCCACACGATCAGAGTAGATTAATACATATTCACCGATTTGATAGAAAAAAGTCTAGTTTTGAAATACGTATATCACTAAAAATATGTTATGTTTCACTAAAAATATATTCCTTTGGCGGTTTTGATGAGATAAGGGACGAATGTTGTTGGTTTCAAGATACGAGAAGTGGTAAATGTCTAATTTCTACTCTTACTAGCAAGATGCCCGTGCGTTGCACAGAACATCAAGATCTTGTGGGAGAAAAGGATGAACGAGGGAAGACCTTATCTGCAAATGTGGAGAGGAGTGCGGGTAAATTGCCATAGTTTCCTTCCTATCCGTCAGATATAAATCGGACGACCTATATTGCAGGATGGCAGGCCCACCATCATCACCAACTCTCTTTTTTATCCGTACTCTTATAAAAAGCATAGTCGGTGATGATCGTGTGCCTGCCATCCTGCAATATAGGCCGTCCGATCTATATCTAACGGATAGGAAGGAAACTATGGCAACTTTGCAAAAAGATACCCACACCCCTCTCCACACTTGCAAATAAGGCCTTCCCTTGTTCATCCTTTTCTCCCACAAGATAAACTACTCATACAAATGCATCTTGATGTTCCGTGCAACGCATGGGCATCTTGCTAGTTGTTGCAAAAAGCCCATGTGTGTGAGAGAGAGAGGGAGAGAGGAGGAGGACGGAGTACATGTGTGACAAAGACACAAAGAGTGTGTGTGGGAGAGGTATCAGCTTAAAATGAGGCGATAGTGTGTGTGTGCATGATTGAGAGGGCGTGTCTCAAGAAGGGAAGAAAATTCTACATAGATACAAGGAGCGGGAGAGAGACATGTATGTGATAGTGGAAGCACGAGTGTGCGGGTGTATAAACCAATCTAGAGGCTTGTTGATAAATGTTTGTGAGAGAAATACGAGTCGGGGGTGCGAAAGCGAGAGTTTTGTGTGTGAGAGAGAGAGACGGTAGTCGAGAAGGGGAGTGGAATCAGGAGTTGTGTGTGTGTGAGAGAGAGAGAGGGGGGGAGTTTGTCTGATCGGTAAACAAATGAATAATGTCAGTCTGGGATGGAGACGAAAAGGAGACCGCAACAAATGTTGTGTCTACAAGAGAGAGAGAGAGAGAGAGTAATTTTAGTGGTATGATTCATATCTAGAGACATATAGGGTGCATGAGAGAATCCCATAGAGATAAAGACAAAGTGAAAGACGAGTGGAGACTGTGTGTGTGGCGGTGAAAAAGAAAGCTTAGGTACCTAGTGATACGAGAGAACGGTAGAGACGTGAGAGATAATGAAAACCATGTAATGTATAATGATAGGGAGTGTGTGACACTTCTCAAGGGCGACGTCGAGATACCATGTTTGCGAGGATAGGAGAAACATGAAGTGAGCATGCGGGTGAGCTGGAGAAAAGAGAATGATAGCTACATGAAGGAGCATGCATGCGACAGAGATGGGCGTGAAAGGAGTGAACATAAAAGGGATTCAAATATTTGAATTCGAGATGATGATACATGTAATCCGTACTCGAACCAAAATTGATCTATCAAACATGCATACTCATATGAATTCACGTGCATCTATGTTATTTAATATGTAGATATTACTGATCCATACATTTTAGTAGAACATAATTTGGTTTAATTTTTTGAATTCAACCTTATGATTTTGAGATCATTGTATTTGTAAATCATATTATACATATAAAGGAGCAGAATACTTTGTTGTGCTTTTGAACGTATATATATAAAAAATGATGTATATAGAATTTTATTCCAATCAAAAATGGATCCCGCCCGAAAAAAATAGAATACGAACGGGATTCAAATTGAGTTGGCACGGTAAATGTGCACTCTACAAAATTTGAACGAAGCAGGGAAAGTCGCAGTAACCGCCCGAAACCAAAATCTGCGAGATGGAAATTACAACTGCCTATCCCTGCCACACAAAGCCTATCTGCTCGATTCTATAGGTTTCGATAGGGGTAGGTTTGTAATTTCACTCAAACGTGACATAATCGCCTCTCACCCGGATTCATACACGGTGGGCGCCAAAACATAGTGTGTCCTCGGCCGAAATCGACTCCCTCCCCGATTCATACACCGTGGGCGCCAAAAACAAACTCTCATCGGCAAATATTCGGTGTATGCGAGATTACCGTCCTATCCCCAACCGACTAATATTGCTGTGATGTAGGAAATTTGAAACGGGGGCTAAGTTTGTAAATTTCCTCGCATTTGAGACAAGCGCGCCCTGACGACATGGTTCCCCCTTCCTCTCCACCTCCATTTCCCCATTCGTACTCTGTGGGCACCAAAACACCCTCTCCACCCCAGCCTCCTCTGTCCGCCACCCCATCCACCGCCATCCTCCTCCACCACGCCGGAGCTGATACCCCCACGCCGCCGCCTATTACAAGAGATCGACCTCTCTCATCCACGGCTTCGGACCGGGATCCTTGCATCCCGTCCTCTCGCTTCATCCCCGCCGTCGTCCACCTTGCCGGCGCCGCTCCTACGACCATCTCGTCCACCGCGCCCCGCCGCCACCGTGCACCCTCCTAGATCTGCTTCCACGCCGCCGACAGCCATCGCTACCACAGCACCGTCAAATTCTCAGCAGATGCATACACGGCGCCGCACCAGAGGCGGTACTCTTTCGTATCTACTCAAGTTATTGCAGCAAGAAAATAGATCGCCACTACTTTACTCTGATTTCTTGTCCATCACTTACATGCTAGTTGAAAGCAAACATTGGTTGCGAAGTTGCCTTTGTCCGGTTTGCACCTTCAGATCCGCCATGGCACGCTCAACACTATACTCCCAATGCTTATGGTTTTCCCCTTTTATATTCCACACTAGTTAAATCACAGTAGACTAAATTTCAAAATTGGGTCAGTCGATTTTTCAGAGCTCACCGGAGTTCGCCGGTGCGAACGAAGGGGCTCGGGTGGGGATGGTGGTTGTGGGGGCGGTGGTGGGGCCTCGCCCAACGAAGAAAACTCGACGCGGGTGGGGCGGGGGTGGGGGTGGGGGTGGTGGAGGAACACAGGCGGTGGGGTGCGGTGGTCCGGCCGGCGGCCCGTGCAGTGTTCTGTATGGGAAGAATCAGAGACGAGGAAGAAGAAGGGTTATGAGACGTAGGATCTTAATCCAACCGCCTGAAATGGTCGACTGACCCAAATGACAAAAGTCACGCGACTTGCATGCAGACATGCCTTTACATTCAGTACCATCATCGTACCTGCTTAGCACTGCTCCTGAATCCATCAAGCTAAACAATGTGCCACTCATAATTCCAAACTTGTTGCTCAAGTACGAATCTGATATGATGCTGATATTACTAAAACAGATAACATTTAATTGGTCGCTAATGTTCCTACTTTACTTTCAAAAAGCACGTGCACCACATATAGAGACAGCATGGAGTTGCTTTCTTAATGCGCTCTGGTTCATCATGTGTGGGCACTGCGCAACGAACATTTTATTATCCAAAATCTGCTTGCTCTTCTTTAGCATGTTCCTCTTCTGTTCTTCTTTAATAAGTACTCTCTCCATTCCTAAATACAATTCTTTGTATAGATTCCACCATGGACTACGTATGGAGCAAAATGAGTGAATCTACACTCTAAAATATATCTGGATATATCTGTATGTGATCCATAGTGGAAATCTCTACCAAGACTTATATTTTGGAACGGAGGGAGTATGATAGTAGTACAGTATGTTCCTTGTAGTGAAAGATGAGCAGGGACATTTGCAGTGTAGAGGTCTATACGGTCGGTTGTGATGGACACCTTGAACTCTTCGGGCCTCTTTGATTCGTAGGATTTTGTAAACATGGGAATAGGATTTGTAGTGGCCTGCCCACTTGAATACTATAAGAATAGCAAGGAAATGCGGGGAGCTGTGTCGCCTTTGAGAGTTACACTGATATTAATAGTACCGCACCTTTAGTTGAAGAGAGCTGGTATCCGAAGCCTTTCTAGCCGTACCGGCAATACTAGCACATATATTTCAGCAAGTTCCACTTTGCTGTTTTTTCTCTGATGCTTACGGTTTTCCCGTTATATCTACACTATGATCTATGTAGCTGCTTTGTGTCGCACTAGCAGCAGTCCACTCTTGAAGCTAAACACTACAATGACTTACAAAATTGGCACCAAGGCATTGAGTGCAATTCTGGATGCAATGAAACTCATACGCTCCCCACCTGTTGATTCTTGTTCAGAATATGATCCTAATGAGTATTCTAACCTCTAGGAGTCAAAGGCAGATGGCCTGTCCTGTTCACCCATCAAGGTGCCTGTTCTAATTTGGCAAGGTTTTATTGATTGCGCGTATCTTTCATATGTTGTCTTGCATTTCTTCTACTTTGTTGCACCACCATCTGCTTAGTTTACTCATCATATATGTCGAGATGCCATGCCCATCCATTATCAATACATATTCCATCTGTCATCATACCCTGTTTTCCCACTCAAATGTTGTTCTTGTGCATCAGACATCAAAAAGGAAGAGGGTGATTGCCGAACCTGAAGGAGCACCAGCAAAGTCCTTGAAAAACGTGGTTGTGCCGGAGAAATCAGATAGCACCCCACTTATATTGGCTGTACAACCAGTGACACAAAACGTAGGACCGACTCCAGCAGACTGTACCCATGCATACTTCACTGGCCACACCACTAGCCCCACCACACAGGACTTGCACTCCAGCAAAAGGTATACCGATTTCAGTTGCCATAGCACCAGCCGTACCACAGAAAAATCCCACTCCAGCAAAAAGTACAGCAAGTCCACCGGCCGAAGACCTATCCCAACTGCAGAGACGGCCAATTCCTACAGATTGGAACCCCATTCGAGTTATTCCTAGTTTAAAAGACAATGCTTTCAATGTTGTTAGGGACTACGTGCATATATTCCCATCATGGGAAGATTATAGTGAAGACAAACACCATTTTCACATCTTCCTGTCCAACTTACGTGTAAGTGCTATTATTCATGGTTATTATTTTCATGTTTTCTGCTTATTGAACACATCAATGATTTACATTACATTGTTGTAAGTGGGAGAGGATCAATCTGGATAGTCATGACGAGCAAAGCTTGCTTGTGCTTTTCAAGGAAGCATTGCAGCAGTATCGGTGTTACCTGAGGAAATCACACTTTGATGGCAAGTCTATAAACGAATTTCCGGTGAAGTCTCCTGTGCTAAATTTAGAAGACATTGAATGGAAAAACCTTGTTATGCACTGGCCTCGTTCCCAGGATGAGGTACTGTCTATGAAATCACATGACAATTTGAACTTCTACTTTTCCGCATGTGCCTTACAGATCTTTTTTGCAGGAAATCTGCTCGAAGAAGAATTCCGGTTTGAAAAGAACGACAGGATATCGCAAATATGCTGCCCGCTGCTTTGCTCTTGTTAGTACCTGTTGTCCTGTATCACTGTACTTGCATACATACCTGGTTCATTATGTGACAGCAGTATGCATGATAGCTTGCTTATCAATTGTTCGCTCCAAATTATCTGATTTGTATAAATGGTTACATTAGTGTAGAATATATCCAATGCAATGAATTTTTTTAGCTCTGCATTGTTCTTGTAAATACTTGATGTCCTTTATCAGTATACTTATATTGACAGGCAGTTGTTCATATACCATCACTCTGCAGCTTATTTTCCTTTGCCCTCCATTTTCTACACATCAGATCTATATTTACTCTTACCATAAGGTTGGATAACACCGATGGTACTAAAGAAGTTTAGCTGTGCATTGCTCTTGGTTGTACCTTTTGCCTGTATCGCTGTACTTACATTTATAGCTACTTGGTTATGTAGCATCACTCTTCATCTTATCTTAAATATTCTCCATTTTTTTCTTATATTATCACATCTATATTTACTCTTAACAAAATGTAGAATAAAGGCAATGCTTATGAAGAAGGTTCTGTGGTTAACTTCTTGAATTGCCCCCCCCATCACCATGGACAAGGGCTTTATAGAGCCTGTCTTCACCAATAATGTAAGTTTGTCCTTCCCAAGCCTTCAAACTTTGTTGTGTATATTTGGTTAGGCATGACTACAACAATTGTTTATTTTTGGTGTTTAAAGTTTATTATGTAGTTCATAAACAAAAGTTTGTCCTTCTCAATTTAAGTTTTCAGTTGTATAACCAAGTTCCTCCTTCATACCATCTAAATTAAACTATACAGAGCAAGTGATCTTCTTTTGCACTGCATGTATGCTTCTGTTCTTGATCCGTAATCCAGTGGTGTGGTGAACCTACCCACTATAGCACAATGTCATATTCTGCAATGTCTTAACTATGAACAATGTCATATCATTCTACTATTATTTAAACCGTCTCTTTATTTGCCAATCTAAAATGGGATAAATTGACAGCACACTAACCATTGATACTTATGAGTTCTTGATCTGTAATCGAGTGGTGTCGTGAACCTGCCAACTCCTTCACAATGTCATTTCCTGCCATGTATTGACCTGAACAATACCATATTGTGTTAATGCAATTTTAAACTGTGTCACTTTATTCGTCAGTAAGGAATGTGATGAATTGTTCACACTGATACTTTTATGTGCAAAACCTGTCATCTGTCTGCTTGTTTATCTTTCAGAGTGAGGAGGATATAAGTGTTAAACAAGCACAGTCTCATCAGCTTGCTCAGCTGCTTGTGCTGCAGCTCCCCACCAGGGCTAACCTTTCTTGAACTCCATTGAAGTGCTGTCAGTTTTGTATATTATTTTGTCGGCTTGTTTAGTTGCACTGGTGGCGATCTTTGATGCCCAGTGTATGTAATCTGCTGTCTGCTTGTGCTTTATTATCATAGTGGCGAACATTGATGCCTAGTGGATGTACTATGCCGTTATTTATTTATTGTATAGTCTAGGTTTTTTCTTATTCACGATGTTGCAGTTATTTTACTGTATATATATCCTGTCTTCGTACTAAACCGGCCAAACCGTAAAATTACAGTACATAATCGGGCCGTCATGCAATCACGATGTATGATCCGCATCATGGGCCCCGTCATCTTGGTCCGTTAAAAGGCCTAAATGTAAACTGGCCCACTCATAGATTCGGGCCTTTAATAGGCCGAGTAAACCGCCGGCCCTCTTTTCGCAAGAAAACTCAATGGGCTTTTAGGAGCCTGAGAAGTAGGTTGGGCCTGAAATGTGCCGAACAGCTCATGGGCCGACAGCAGCCCGAAATGGACCCCGGCCCATGATTGTGCCAATCAAATCACGGGCTTTTAACAGGCCAAAATTGTCTCGCTCCTTGTTTGGCCCAATCAGATTATTGGCTGCGAGCAGGCCAGATGCAAACTGGGCCGTAGTTAGGCCCAACTATATGACGGGCTTTTAACAGGCCAAAATTAATATAGGGCCGAAATGTTAAACGAGCCCTTAACAGGCCGAAACTAATATCAGGCCAAATTACTAAATGGGCCTTTAGCAAGTGGGCCCAAAAGCATAGCGTCCAATTGACGGGCCGAATCTGATATGGGCCATAATTTAGCCCAAAGCCTCATAAAGGGCCGGACCTGATCTGGGCCGTAATTTGGCCCATAACGTGGTAGGATTTTAATGGGCCGGATCTCATATGGGCCATTGTTAGGCCTGGAACGTGGCAGGCCATTAATGGACCGGATCAAATATTGGCGGGCATTTGGCCCAAAACATGGTAGCCAGTTAATGGGCCGGCCTACTAGGGTCCTCAAAATCTTGTGGGCCTACAGCTGGGCCGGCCCATTAATGTCGGTGAAATCTCGTGGGCCTTTAGCTGGGCCGGCCCATTATGGTCCACAAAAATCTTGTGGGCCTTCCCCTGGGCCGGCCCATTATGGCCCGCAAAAATCTTGTGGGCCATTACCTGGGCCGCCCCATTATGGCCCGCAAAATCTTGTGGGCCTTTAGCTGGGCCAGCCCATTATGGTTCGCAAAATCTCGTGGGCCTTTAGCTGGGCCGGCCCATTATGGTCCGCAAAATCTTGTGGGCCTTTACTTGGGCCGGCCCATTTAAACTTTATGGGCCACTTTTGGGCCGGTCCACGTGTCAACATATCATAGGCGCATCTCGCCCATTGGATGAGTGACACATGTGCCAACGCGGAGCTGACACGTGTTTCCTCCAGCCAATGATGATTTTACACGTGGAAAATCCCCATTGGTTCAGGCTGTTAACGGGTTATCAGATCCAAAACCGGACCCGATAGCTTAACGGCGTTCCGTTACGGTGGATGCCACGTGTCAGTCACCCTTGACGAAAGCACTTCTGTGACTCGCAATTTATCGTCATGGAAGTGGACACTTCCGTGATGATAATTTTGGTAATGTCATGGAACACTTCTACCACAACACAAGTATGACTATCTTGATTCTGTCATAAAATCGTCATGGATGTACATGCATGACAAAAAACGCGACCTACTGTGACAAACACGTATCATCACGGAAGTTTATTTTTTTTGTAGTGGAATCACTCTTCCTTGGACAAAACTATCCAATTTATGGTGAAAGGCGATCTAGCTGCTGTTGACACAACGTTACTACCATTTATGATAAGCAACTATATATATACCTTGGACATTGCTATGGTTCCCTACCGTGGCTATCACAATATGCGTCCTGATATAGGCCGCTTCAGCCTGGATGATCAGTCATGCGTTGGTCTCGAGATTGACAATAGCTGGCCCTTCCCAGAGGCTTACCTATGGTTCAAAGCAAGTGTTTCCAACGCGGAGGATTGGTTGAGTTGAAGTTCATTTCATTGCTTGTTATTTGTTGTGTGATGAAAACTTTAGTATTTACTAGAATATTTTGTTGGAACTAATCTATAATCCAACATGTATCCTCGTTGTCGTTGTGTGTTGATGACTTGTTGTATGTAATGAACGGTACATTTGCATATGCATGTCATAAACTCAATTTATGAATGGTTTTCGACTCACTTCTTGGAGTGTTAGTGCCGTAGTAGTATAGCCAACATCCGGTTATATGAAGTTGCCACATCACATAGAGCCAACCAATATTGGAGTATGCTAGCACAATAGTTAGTTCTAGTTAGATCAACTAGAGCTAGGTGTCGCACGGAGGCCGAGAAATATGGTGATAGCATTACTACGTGAGGTGGGCTTGTACGTAGTATGATGTAGGCACAGGGCTTGCCGTGTTTCCTACTCCTCCGGTCTAAATGTGGAGAACATTTGGTCAAGTTCTTCCTCCTTTTGCCGACACGTGGGACATCCAGCATCTAGGTCGTGTCATGCAAGAAAATGGAATGCTAGTTGAAGCCACGTGATGTGCACCTTGGGTTAAACTGTACTCTTGAGTAACTCCAAAAGCGGCCACTGAAGATCTTTATTGGTTGTTTTTCATCACCAGCACGTCGAGGAGAAAGATGTGCAGGTTCAGTGGGTCCTCTTGTGTTTTCACTGACATGTGGGACCGCATGTGAGCAAACAGACGATGGTCTCCGCGCGTCTGCTGGCTGGCTGAGAAGGGAGATAGAGGAGGGATGAGCACGGCTCCAGGAAATTTGTTCTACGTAACCAGCACCTTGATATAGGCTCGATATAGTGGGGTGGCATGGGCCATAACTAGCATTCACGTCTAGCAGTACGGCACACGCCACCCACACGAGTCCCATCTGACAGCAATTTTCTTGGAGTCCGTGCTACATCCATTCTTCTCCCTCCTGGTTTCTCAGCCATCGCGCGGTGGGCAGGGTGGGGGTTTGCCTATAGTCGGTTTGCTCAACTGCGGTCCCACTTGTAAGTGAAAATGCAACACATCACGTATTCCCCCTTGAGCGTCGTGCCGGACCAACCATGTGGGCGTGCCACGCGAACACGGCAGGCTTCTCGTTTTGAACTTGTAACTTGGAAATTTTGGTTCTGCTCCATGGCGCGACCGATAGATAGAAATAAGGATTTTCCCTATCGTAATGAGAAGTTTGGTTCTAGCGCGGTTCATGCATGGAGTACGTACAAAAATTATGAAGTTGATGTGAAAGGTAAGATAATTACTAGTAGTACCATATACTACTACACAGATTTGACGGAAAGATAAAGATACATACGGATCCATCAACGACATCCTCACGCCCTAGTGCGCCAGGTCACCAACCGACGTGTGAGGAGCAGCGGCGTTGGCGGCGAGCTCAATGTGCTTCTGAACAATGCCGTCCAAGGTTGCCCTGCGGTCCAAGAAGGCCAGCGACCTATCGTCCTGCTCTTGCACGTGGTAGTCCTTGTGGACGGTTTGCGCTTAGACGTGGGTGATTATGTCGACGGTGTCTTGCTGCGCCAGGCGCTGCGCGGCGAGTGTGACCTCGAGGTGGACATTCTCCAACGTGACGGCGGGCAGTCGCAGGGCCACCTGTGCGTCAAAGAGGTTGTCACCATAGAGGCCGTTGAGGGTGGCGGGCATCGCAGAGCCTGGGCGCGTGGGCTGGAGGTGTACATCAAGGTCGTCCGCGAGCTTCTTAACGACAGTGAACTTGTCGAGGAAGCTGACGAGGACCTCGTCGAACAAGGAGACGAAGCTGTAGTCCAAGCGGCCTCTCGCCCTGGCAGCCTCAAGCACGACCTGGAGACGTTCCTCGGTGCCGGGCCGCAGGCCGGCATCGTGGACCATCTGGCACAGCCGGCTGATGCTCGTGCTCATCGCCTCCATGGGTCTAGCTTCTAGTCAACTGATCTTGCGATTGGAGTGATCACTCTTGCCCTTGGTTAGGGTTCGTAGGTGCGTAGGATTTCGTAGATTGGACTGGCGGGGAGCCTTTATATGAGAAGTGCAAATGTGTCGCATTCATCTGTGTGTTGGCCATCTACTCCTCGGCCCTCTACTACACCTGCCTTTGGCTGTATGACAGGTGAGCCAGCCACTAGTTGGGCCCACCTGTCATACACCAAAGGCAGGTGCAGTAAGTCAATGAAGCTGCGTCCCTGTGGGACTGAGCTTCGGTGCCCTAGCTGCACCTGCCTTTTGCTGTATGACAGGTGGGCCAACCACCTGTTGGGCCCATGTGTCATACACCTAAAGGCAGGTGCAGTAAGTCAATAAAGTTGCGCCCCCCCTCCGTGTCAATGCAGTATAGTCATCTCACCGGACCTCTAGTTGGGGCCAAATGAGAGAACTTTGATGTTTCCTAGTTTTTTGGTCCCCTTTGCATTTTGCGCCAAGTTTTGACCTTTGATTTAAATAATAAAATGTTAATGCATGTAACCCAAAATGTTGTGCTAAGGCTAGTCATAGTGGGAGTAACTTAGCAAGTAACATACCGCAGTCCAAGACAAGTTTGCTTATGTGGCATGTATTTAATGAGGAGAGATGTGTTTAGAGTAACATAATATGTTACTGTAACATATTGCCTCCTTTCCGGTTTATAGGGCTCAATTCAAAAATCTCATCAACCAAGGTAGATGGTGAGTGGTGGAATATTTTTTGTAGTTTGCAAAAACACTCAATTAATGCACTCATTTTCCTCAAAAAAAATTATGTTTACCAATGCATTAATTGCAATGCATGCATGCATGAAGTCCATGCATTGGTTAATTTTCTCTTAATACTTGCATGCAATGATTTAATGCACCTTGAAATCTGAACATGTGGTAAGGAACCATCAAATTGAGACTTATAAAATGAGAAATCTAAAATTTTGAGATAAGCACTATAAATCGAAAAGGAGGGAGTAGCGTTTTCCAATTAAATATGAGTCTACAAGCTAATAAATGAAGCCATCTATGACACTACTACTATGTTACTTTGCACTATGAAGGTAGTAACTTAGACTAGTGTAGTATAAGTTACTCCCCACTATGACCAGCCTACGTACTCCCTCCGTCTAGGTGTGTAAGTCACCTTACGAAAACCAAATAATCCCAAAACACTTAGGCACAGTACATTAATGCCCTCCTCGTTTCTTATTTCGTGACATATCAACCAATGAGAGATGTGGGTTGTGCATGCTTTCAATGACTTGAGACTACCAAACATGACATGCAGTGGTTAGTTCATTGCATGTAATGCTATTAATTAGCAAAAAGACATTAAGTTCTCTCGCTTTCCCCTTCGTCTTGGTCACGGTGCACAACCTAAGAGCATGATTAATACTATAGCCAGTTGCTGGCTGTATGATGTTGCCATGTCATAGACCCATCACTTGTAGCCACTCATACAATAAGGTTAGCTATAAGGTTGGTTATAAGAGTACTACTTTTTCTCATCTTCTCTCCCTCTTTCTTCATATTTATTATATCGGCCTAGGAATCCGCATATAGCTAGGCTCTTCCATGAGAGCCCACTCCTCTTTTTCACTTGCTCTAAGATGGCAATACACCTAGACGGAGGGAGTAGTCTCAAGTCATTGGATGCATACGCACCCCACGTCTCGTATTGGGTGATTTATTTTTTCTTGGCAAAAAACTGGGACCGAGGTGGGTAGTTAATGCACCGCGCCTAAAAGTTTTGGGATTACTATTTGGTTTTCGTAACTTGACTACTGCACCAGTACGGAGGGAGTACAATAGTAGTCTTTGATTGCAATTTTTTGTTGGTAGCTTACCAAGTTGAGCGCTCGGTGAGTACAATAGTAGTCTGATTGATGAGACTTCAGATTTGAGCCATCTACCGGAAGGAATAAAACAATACACCATGTATTTATTTACAGAGGGAGTAGTACATTTTTTATGACATGCATTACTAGATATTGCTAGTCAAATACTAAATCTAGATGGATGTGGTAGTACTACTAAATCCAGACGGTGGTGCTAGTACTAGTAGTAGTACAACCAATGTAGTAGTATTGTACTACTCGTTGGTCAAATTATTACGTGCTGATCCTCACAGTGAAGTGACAAGACCCTGCGCCTGAGATGACACCTGACTGTAGGCGCCTGTTCGACATACCATAGTCAGCCTCACCGTCTGCAGTCACTATCATCATGGCTGTAGAGCTAGCCTGCTTACAACTAGCCGTGTTTGACATAATTTCCCGTGCGTAGATGCCCGTGCATTGCACGGAACACCAAGATTGGGGGTGGACGGCGCCGACAGCGGCCATCGCGCCAGATTTTTTCATGGCCTTCTTGATGTAGTGGGGAGGAGATAAGGATGATTGTGAGAGACAAGGAGTTGTTTGTAAATAGGGAACAAGTGCGGGCATCTTTTTGCAAAACTGCAAAAGGTCAGTTTGTATGCGTCAGATCTAGATCCGACAGCTATTGGTGAAAGATGGCAGTCACAACATCATCACCAACTCAGGACCTCTTTGATTCGCAGGATTTTGAAAACGCAGGAATAGGACACGGCAACATTACAAGTTTCGAACTGATATTACAAATGTTAGGAGTAATGCTGCACCTACGAAGAGGGAATTACTAGGAAGTTTATGTAAGAACTTTCGTTACTTTACGTGGATGCAGCATTATCGTAAAAACTAAAATCCACTGCCCTGACAAGTCACTAATGGGCAAATAAATTTTTGGATCTCTGGCCACTTGATGTTTCAAAAACAAATACAGCTTCTGCGGAGACTTTGTCATTTAGGCTTAGACGCTTGCGGTGATCAGCATGCCATTCATTGTTGCGCCAGAGAACGCCGAACCTCATTACCTTGAGCACACTTGCCTCCAGATCAAAGAACCTGGCCAATTTAATTTCAGATGTGTTGCCTCGGTAGTCGATCAAATCAATTTCTGTAAGATGGAGATCAAGGCATTCGATGAGATTGTGATAGTGCAGCACATTTTTCACTTTCGGTTCTTTTTTTATCTGCAAAAGAAAAGAACATATTAGAGCAGCTGGCTATATAAGATTGCCGTGTCATCAAGAGGTACCAATATCATTCGCTCATACAATAGGGTGTGCTGGCTAGTGATATTTTTTCACTCTCTCTCTCCTCTCATTTACCTAGGAGCACGTGAAGAGCTTGGGCATTTGTTGACTTCCACTATGTGGTTGATGTCATATTTCTCAAAAGTATGCCACATAATACGCATCGATGTCAAATCAAAAGATTTTGGCACCACTCTCGTGATGTGAGAGAGTTCACACTGCTGTGCACACAGACCCACATGTATAAACAAATCAATCAAACCAACTACACCGGCCTCTCACTCTCCCAACCAAGTGTTTTTTTATTGCCTCAGTCCTCTCCCTCTCCCACACAAGTGTTTTTTCATTGCGTGCGTTAATTCAGCACCGGAGCAAAGTAGGTGATCCAGATTGGGGCACCAGGTGAGCAATGGAGGGGCATCGATGCCAAATGCATCACAAGTGAATTTGGCACGTGTTTTGGCCTACATAGTGGAGGTCCGCTATAGCCCACTTTTGTACTACCTCGTATTTAGTGTAAACTTTTGACCATAGATTTACCTCAGAAAATGCCAATGCATGTCACCAAAAATTATACCATTGGAAATTATGTTCAAATATGAATCCAACGATATAATTTTTAGTGACATGCATTAACATTTTGTCAGTTAAATCTATGGTCAAATTTTGATAGTACAAAATAGGAAGAGTAAACCAGGATGGAGGTAGTACTTGCTCTTAGGTCTAAGTTACTTTCCACTATGACTAGCCTAGGCTACTATAGTAGTACAACAATAAAACGATGCAGGTGACCACGTGAGAAAAAAATACTAAAAACATTTCTTTCGGTGTAGTGCGTAGATGCAGTTTTGAACACTACACTTGTCATCGTAATTTGGGAAAATTACGAAAAAAATTGAGCTACATTGTGATTACCGTTTACTAATAGGAAATAAGTTTCACCTCGATGAGTAGCTTCTCCGTGGATGGAAAGCATGTAAGGAATCCAACAACTTGATCCAGATTGGGGCCGATAGATTTTATTGGCAAGATCTTCACTGTGCGCATAGACTGGGTCGAGCTTGTGGGAATCATTTTCTAGATGACAGTCGTAAATACATCAAGAAGAAATTTAAAAATGTGAATTTCAAGAAGACGGAGAAGAAGATGAGTGTTGTACCTGAACGATTACGGATCCAATAAAGAGTTCGGAGAATTTGGCAGACGAGTACACCAACGCTGTCAATTTCGCCGCGTCACTGACCCTGATTTTTATTGGACCTTCTAGATCAGATACAAGCAATCTCTCAAGGAAAGGCGCATTCTCAATGACCATAACGTGGAACAACTCGAGTGATCTCTTCCCAATTGATGTCTTGTTGCGGGACAAGCAAGACACATAAATCCATCGGAGATTCGTCGAGGTGATGTGGAGGCTAATGAACCCGTGGATCTGCTCAAGACGAAGGTACTCGAGCGCAGTACAGCTGCGGAGCAGGTGCTCCATAGCCTTCTTCGAGATGCCAACGTCGAAGAGGTCGAGCTGCTTGAGTTGAGGGAGAATAAGGGCGGGCGCGACATTAATCTGGGGAAGATAGCAGGAGCTGAAGCTGGCGCGGCGCAGCGTTCGCGTGAGGCGGAGCTCGAACGGTGGCAGGTAGCGACATCGTCCAGCTTCAAAGCTGAGCTCCTCGAGCTGATCAAGGGCGGGGGATAAGGACCACTCGTCAAACTTGGCTTGGACCTTGCAGTTGGTACTGAACATGCGGATGTCAAGGCGTCTGGCTGGCCCAGGGTGCGATGAAAGGATCTTGGAGACTGTGGCCATGCGTTTGCAATCCCCATCGCAGAGGCAATTGTCGATGATGAGGTTGAGGAAGACGCGGCGCCAAAGGGGGCGCCACCGCCGGGAGAGCCGGCGGTCCGCCCGGCAGATTTGGTGGGGAGGAGGCCGATGATGACGAGCAGTATGTCGTCGGGGGCGCTGCTGATGAAGTCCAGGCTCGCCGAATGCGGTTTTGGCTCGAGCCGCCTCCGCTTGTTGGCTGCCTCGCCGTCCATCTCAGACGGCAGCGACGCCGGTGTACACGTGTGCTGGTGTGTGTTGTGTGTTGGCCTGCTGGGTGTGCGCAAGTGCGTCCTTCTGTGCATGCCGCCGCGCTGTGTTGAATTGTGCGAGAGTGCGTCCTTCATGCGAAAGAAGTGTGCCCTCAATTTACTAGCGTGCGGGGTGCTACCCCGAGTGGTTTCAACTTTGTTTACTTCACCGCGTTTCAGATGGGCCTCTTGTTTACTTATTTTCACCCACTGCCACATGGGCCAGCATACGAAGATAGAGAACACGAGCTGAGAAGGCAGCATGTGGACTGGTTGACCGGTCAACTAAACAATATACAGAGCTATACACTGACAGAGTGACCGTGTAATCCGTCGGTATAGAGAGTTCGAGTGAGAGGGGAGGCCCGTGAGAGATAGTAGAGAGAGAGAAAGAGCTAGTCCCTCCGTTCGATAATGTAGTGCCCACATTTTTTTAAAGTCAAACTTTTGAAACTTTGACCAAGTTTATAAAGAAATTACTTATATCTACAATACCAAAGAAAAATGATAGTATGAAGAAAGTACATGTTGTGCTGAATCTAATGATCGTTCCAGATGTAAATGTTTTTCTCCACATATACCGGGTCAAACTTTTCTGAGGTTTGACTTTTCAGAACATCCATATGCTTATGGACGTGAGAGAGTACCTAACTAGAGAGTGTGTGTGTGAAATAGAAAGAGTGACTGAAAAAAGTGTGTGTGCGTGTGTGAAAGAGACATGTACAACACACGATAAAAGTAGAGAAAAAGCGTGTGTGTCTTATGCAAACATATCACACATGCATCTTCGACGGAGGAAACAAGGTGGGGAGATAGTGTGTGGTTGTTTGCAACCGAGAGAGAAAGACCCCTAGCACGTGGCCAGGAGGGGTCTGACAAAAAAGGGAGAGAGGTCGAGAGAGACGTACGGAGAAAATGCAGACATGGGGAGGAGAGAGTGTATGTTTGTCATAGAGAGATCCTGTGGAGATCTTGATGGGACTACATGGGTGGGAGATCGAGTGACAAGGTGTGTGCGTGATGGAAGATACCCCAAGAGATATCGAGATAGACGTATGGATGGAAGGAGACAATATGTGTGTTCCTGATGGATAGTTAGAGATAATCATACTTAGGGGGGAGTGCGTGCGCCTATGATAGAGTGAGGGATTATGGTACTTAGGGGGGTGCGTGTCACATACAGAGAGAACAAGGGCAGAGAGTGTTAGATGGGTCTATGTAGCGCGAGCGAGACATGTGTATGTGTGAACCAGGGAGATATAAAGTTTGAGAGAGATAGAGGAGCCCCGATAAGGCTGAGTGGTGCGTCAGATAGCTGAGTGGGGGAAAGAGATATTCCATCCGCTCGATAATGCAGTGCATATAAATTTTTTAGAAGTCAAACTTTGGAAACTTTGACTAGGTTTACAAAAATGTTATTTGTATCTACAATACCAAGGATACATCATACAAAACTACATCTCATGATGAATCTAATGGTATATGTTTGTCGTTCTAGATGTAAATGTTTTTCTCCACGTACATGGTCAAACTTTGTGATGTTTGACTTTTCAATAAATCTATATGCTATGGACCGAAGAGAGTGCCCAAGTCGAGAGAGATCAAGTGCGTGTGAAGGAGAATGAGTGAGTGTGCAAAAAGAGTATGTGTGAGAAAGAGAAAGGGACAACAAACGATAAATTAGAGAGAGACTGTGTTTGTTCATTTCTTATGCAAACATATCACGCATGCATCTCCGAGATAGAAAAGCGAGGTGAGGAGATACACGAAGATAGCTAGTGCGTTATTGTTTGCAACAGAGAGAGACACCTCTATAGCACATATCCAATAGAGGTCTGTCCAACAAGGAACAAAGGTCGAGAGGGACGCATGGAGGACATGGACGCATGGGGAGGGAGAGAGGGTGTGTTTGTGATAGAGAGATCCCCTCGAGATCGTGAGGGGACTATATGGGTGGGAGATCGAGGGACGAGGTGCGTGCGCGATAGAAAGATGCCCCGAGAGAAATTGAGATAGACCATGCACATGTTTGTGACGGAGACTAAGAATTAGCTAGTCATATACATATAGAGGGGATTGCATGTGTCTACAATTGAGTGAGAGATCATCATACTTGGCTAGGCATGAGATTGTGTGCGTGTGAGATGGAGAGAGAACGAGGGAGAGAGATAGAGTTTTAGATGGGTCTATCGAGTGCGAGTGAGATATGCATGTGTATGTGTGACCCAGGGAGATGGAGAGTTTGAGAGAGATAGGGAAGAGCTCTGAGACGACAGGGTGGTGCGTGAGAGAGTTACAGGCAACGAGCCAAGGAATTTGTGTGCACACGATGAGTGCACCCAAGATATTTAGCTTGGACTAGAGAACCATACATAGTGTGCGAGAGAGACCTATAGATGCAGTATATATGCATGAGAACTAGAAAGACCCCCCCCCCCACACACACACACAAAGAGAGAGAGATGGAGAGAGAGGGAGAGGGACCAACAAGGTTTGTGTGTTGGATGCGTGCGACAGAATTGAAGATTGTCGGCGAGAGAGAGAGAGAGAGCAGGAGTCCGGGAGAGGGGGAGGTCGCGTTTTATGCATCAAAGACTGATATAAACCATGTATCAATATAAACTTGCATTCAAATATTTAAAATTGGGGAACATGTTGTCTAGAATCCACACATGAACAGAGATATGCGTATATCAAACAAGTTCATTAATTTGACTTTCGACATGTTCATGGAGTACTATAATACTGTACAACATGCTACTCGATTGAGGTGTTCAATTTTGAATTTAGTTCACTATTTTGACCTGGTGAACGAGCTATTTCATTGAATCGAGATATTTCATTTTGGGTTTGATTCCCGTTTTTGAGTGGGTCAACTATTTGTCATATAGTAAATCATTAGCAGCATGGAAAAACACATTACTCTCGAGCATCATCTCTCCGTCTAAAAAAGAAGTGGCAGGCTAATATTTCAAAATTTGATTCGAATCGACTTGGTAAGGTAGACGTGGATGCTCGTTCTCCCAAAATTTGAACGAACCGTTAAACACCCTCTACTTGGTGGAATTCACCCGAGCAAATAAATGGGAGACGCGAAATTACCGGCCTATGTGGGACACGCATCAGTTGGCCCATTGTACATCAAGGGTAGGTTCATAACTTCATCCAAGCGCGCCTTCTCCTCGGCCGAAATGACATGTGCCGTATAATTCATACACCATGGTTGGCAAAACACCCTCTCCTCCCCTGAAATAGCTCGCGCCGACTATTTCAAAACGGGCCCTCCTCGCCCGAAATAGCTCGCGCCCACTATTTCAAAACACGCCCTCCTCACCCAAAATAACTCGCACCCACTATTTCAAAACACGCCCTCCTCGCCCGAAATCGCTCGCGCCCACTATATTTCAAAACACGCCCGAAATCGCTCGCGCCCACTATTGGGGAGAAGCAAAGTTACTCTACTATCCCCGACCCTCAGTACACAGACCCAAGCCGAGAAGCCTAAAGGCAGGGGTAGAACTGTAACCCCCACCCCACACACATTTCAGACAAATGCGTCCGTAAGACATGGTTCCCCCTCCCAATTTCCCATTCATACCTCGTGGGCGCCAAATCACCTTCTCCCGGAAGCTCCCTTCTCCCGAGCCGCGAAACCTCAGCCCCTCCTCCATTGCGCCCCCACCGCACCAAATTCACAGTCGCCCTCCTCCCTAATGCCGGAGACGTTGTTCAATTGTCGTCGTGCACTAAGCTGTGTGCCTCTTACTCCGTGCTGCCGGAGCTGCCTCGGCGATGGTCGCGTGAACCGTACAGGAGCCGATTCACCCCCGCCGTTGTTCACGGCGCCGGAGCGGCTCCAACTTCGGATCCTTCTAGAGCCCCGGCGCTGCTTTCCCGCAGCCGTCGACCGTCACGACATCTCTGCTTCCCTGCCGCCGGTAGCCACTACAACTGCGCCGGCCTCACCGACTTGGCAGCTGGAGCTGCCTACTTCACCGGGCCACCAGATAGGTCGCACCCTCATCTCAAATCACTTTATTTAGGCGTCAGTTGTCTGAATTTTTATTCTGGGCCAATCGATCCCCAATGGGAAGCAGCACCCCTCAAGGCGGCAGAGCTCCTAGGCTGCCGATTGGCTGGTGCCTAAAGTAAGGGTTCGGGGCCGCAAGTTCGCTGCGGAAGCAGCGCGTAGATGGCTATCTTAGAGTTGCGTGAGTTGAAGGTACTGCCGCTGCCGGATCTGGATGACGGCGAGTCTTTGTGGATTGGCCCGGGGGCGGCGCAACCACGGCAGTGTGGTGGGGTGGGGAGCGGGGTTTTGGTCGGGGCCATGGACGGCGGAGGCAGGCTGCTCTACCGGTGGTCGCTGGCTCTTCGGGGAAGATTCTGAACAGTGTCAGCCAGGAGGCACAAGACGGCCATCAAGCCATCCGGCATAGATCGGACATTACCAAAATAAAATAAAATCGTGTGACCCCAATTTATTCTTCAGTCAATAGAGTTGTGACCACTCTCGTACCTTCTTGTTGATCTCTTAGGGTATTTCTTTAGATCAGAGAGATGTGTTGTTCTTAACATTATGCGTTTTCTTCATCTTCAGCTAGACCATCTTCCGACTCATCGTAGCTGCTCCAACAAGGGAAGCATACACCAGAAGGGAGCTATAGTCCCCACTCAACAGTTCCCTGCATCGAATGCGCGTGCCCGACATGGACAGCTACAACAACTGCAGGGCCATCGACAAGTCAGCACATGATGCTCACTCCTATGGATGGCGGCCAGATAGGTTATACCCTTATCTTACTTGTGTGCAACATATATGGATTTGTTAATCATCTAAGCATGGAAATATATTATCACATTTCACTGTATATTCATGCTAATCTCTTACGGGTCTTGTTCAGGAGTTAACGCTGTTCCATTATTCAACTAAGAGACTTGTTCTTTAGGTAACGCTGTTCCATAGTTATCATCCATCAGCCAATGCTATCCCATAGGCTGGTGATTATAGTATTATACCACTTCTAGTATTACCTATGTTGTTCTTTAATACTTTTGTGTGCCATCTAGTTAATCTCGAGTACAAATGATACATATTCTGCAGCTTTCATCTGTGTTCTCCCTTTAGTTTTTGAGACCTGTTGCTGCTAGTTAACCCCAGTCCTACTATTTATGTCGTCTCCTACAGGCACTCATTACATAAATCTAACTACTAGTTGTCTTCCATGCATGTCAGATATAATTGCACACATTGATTTATCCACAAGAACCTCACGGAGCAATGTAACTGCCAACAAACCTGACGTATGATGGAACATGTAAAGGCAGTTCTTCACAAGACTTGCAGAATAATGATGAATCCTATTCACCCCACAAGGTCCTTTCTCTAACTTGGCCCATGATATGGGTACATCATGCATATAATGTCCTGGTGTGCACCTACTCTGTTGCAATGCCTTGTGCTTAGCCTTCTGATCATGCATGTAAATATGGCATGCCTTCCTGTTTTTCGGTACCTATTCCATTCATGATAACATATTTTCAAATTCAAGTACTGTCATTCTACTCTATCGCAATGCCATCTGCTTAGTTTGGACATCATGCTTCTGAATATCTTATGCATTGTTATTCATCAGTATGTACTTCATCTGTCTACCATACCATGTTCTCTTTTTTTACATTGAAGTGCTATTCTAGTGATCTCTCGCAATGCCATCTTAGTTTCCCAATCATACACGCATATGTTGCCTTAGTGTTTTTCTGTATGTATTCCGCTAGCATATAGTTTTACATTCAAGTAGTGTTTTTTACACTGTTGTTCTGTCGTATCCCTAGCTCTTACATCATACTCGCTCTGTCCGGATTACATGTCGCAGAAATGGATAAAACTGGATGTATCTAGAACTGAAATACGCCTAGACCCATCCATTTATTTCCAGATGGAGGGAATACATGTCAATATGTCATGCCTTTCTATTCTTTAGTACCTATTCCATCTCTGCTGTAGCATGTTTTACAATTGAAGCACCATTCTTCTATATCAGGCATGCAAGGGGAAGACGACTATGTTAGAATCTAAAGAGTTACAAACTAGGTCTTTACAAAAGATCTAAATGCCAGGAGATAATAAACCAACTCCAGTTTTCATAGATACTGCTCCAACGCAGAGAACCCAACTCCCATTAATAATAAGCAGATTCTAGTGGCCAAAGAACTAGTCCGCTCCAGTCCAGCAAAAATATGTCAACTCCATTCTAAGAAGCGTGTGCGTATCCTCGCATCATGAAATTTTATAGCATTCTGATCATATATTCTACATGTTTCTTACCCATCTCTCTTTTAGAAAATAAGGTTAAACGATAGAAGACTTCCTCCATTGGGATCGTATTTGAGGAAAGTATCTTGCGGGAATTCTCGGTGCTCCAATGCTGATGTAAGTACCTGTTGTATATCACTATATTTTTACATCAGCATGTATTTTGTTAATCGGCATGAATCCAACCTTTATCTGATCTAAAATTAGTTGTAGCAAAATGTTAAAGGCGACAATGTTGATTTTTGTAAGGAAAACTGCCTGGTAGTTTTGCATACTGAGATGCATGAGTGTACTATCTCATATCATGCACTTTATTGAATTGTAGTGCTGCTCTGGTTGCCCATTCATTCATTGTGTCAATTTTGCTTTCGTATTACCTTACCTGGCTGATGAAGCTGTGCCATATTGTGTTAATTTGGTGTAGGCTGGTGTGGTCTGGTTGCCCAAACGTTCGTTGTGTCAATGTTGCTTTCCTATTATCTGACCTGGCCAATGATAGCAATGCTAGTGTATTAATTTGGTGCAGGCTGCTGAAGATAAGAAGACAAACTCTAAAAACAGCAAGGCAACCACTACAAAAAAAATACACTTCCGTGATGATACGTGTTTGTCACCGTAGGTCGCGTTTTTTGTCATGCATGTACATCCATGACGATTTTATGACAGAATCAAGATAGTCATACCTGTGTTGTCGTAGAAGTGTTCCATGACATTACCAAAATTATCATCACGGAAGTGTCCACTTCCATGACGATAAATCACGCGTCACAGAAGTGCTTTCGTCAAGGGTGACCAACACGTGGCATCCACCGTAACGGAACGCTGTTAAGCTATCGGGTCCGGTTTTGGATCCGATAACCCGTTAACAGCCCCGACCAATGGGGATTTTCCACGTGTACGATCATCATTGGCTGGAGGAAACACGTGTCGGCTCACCGTTGGGACAGATGTCATCCACTCATTGGACCCCAAGGCGCCTATGATACGTCGACATGTGGCACGGCCCAGCAAAGGCCCATTCCTGTGAAAAGGCCGGCCCGTTTGACTTGGTCAAAAGGTGGCGGGCCGGCCCACGGAAAGCCTATTAATGGCATGTTCGCATATAACCCATTTACAGCCCGCTAACTCACGGCTCGTTACGGCCTACCGGAATTAGGCCCAGTAGCATCATCTGGGCCGTCCAATATGATTCCATCCGGGTGTAACTTCCGGCCCATGTATGGCCCATGACGTATTTCGGCCCATATGAGTCCCTTTGTAACTCTTGGTCCATTAACGGCCCGTGGTGTAACCGGCCCGTAATGAACAGTGTACGCTTTATACCCATTAGCGGCCCATTATTCCGTTGGGTCGTTTCTAGCCCGTGTTACCTTTCGGCCTTCTCAGGGCCCATTTATTCTTGGGCTCATTTCTAGCATTCGGTTACATACGGCCCGTTACTGGCCTTTTCTGCTTGTGGGCCAAATTCAGCCCGTGGATATAGTCGGCCCATTTGTGGCCCGTTAATCTGTTGGGCCAGTTCCATAGCATCATCAAATACAGCCTATTAACGGCCTGTTATGGTCAGCGCATAAAACGTATGATTTCCACTCTAGCCCGTTTACGGCCCCTTATACGGCCCGTACAAGGCCCATTGATGAGACGGCCCATACAAGGCCCATTGATCCGACGGCACATAGAAGGCCCATTGATCTGACGGCCCATAGAAGGCCCATGGATCCGACGGCCCATAGAAGGCCCATGGATCCGACAGCCGATAGAAGGCCCATGTATCCGACAGCCCATAGAAGGCCCACGGATCCGATGGCCATAGAAGGCCATGGATCGTCCGTCCCGTAGATGGCCCATGGATCGTAAGGCCTATGGAGGGCCATGGTCACTACAACGTTTGGGCGAGTTCGCCCCCGTTTGAACGATATAGCATATTCAAAGAATTATCCTACGCTATACTATCACCTCTAAAAAGCATACACTATACAATAAAGAGACTAAGGCATAGAAACGTAGAATAATCCTACACTATACAATAAACAAATTACAGCCGATTATACCCACTGGGCATTATGGTTCGGTACCAGTGATAATAAAGCATACACAAACAACAAATTACATACACTCGGCAAATACAACTCCTACATCATGGACGCGCATCAACATAACTTACCATTTGAACTATAATCTTTTCAGAAAATAGGATTGGCCGGATTTAGATAGCACAAATTTTAGTCTGCAAAATTTCCAATTCCTTCGTTGTTACCTCAGTGTCTTGTTTCATTTTTTTGACTCCTGCATCTAATACCTGCATGTCCAGTCTCAACTTGTTGATTGTACATTGAGAATCATGTACACGTTGTATTGCCACCTCTAGTTGATGCTCGAGAACATCAGCACATTCCAATTCCAATCCATAATCATTCAGTAACAGCCATGTCGCACTGCTCGCAGATCTTTGTGTTGATGTCACTTCATCCGGAAATGTTTCTGTAAGTACACTTGACTAGGGCAAAAATATAGTTACAACAGTGAAGCGAGCAAGACAGACTATTTTGTACATGGCAAAACAGGACTAACAATAATGTTACGCGTCATGAAGCATAAGTAGGTGATATTTTAAAAATTATAAAAAAGGTAGTCTGTGCAGCCTGCATACAAAAATCTCTCTTAGCTCCCCAGAGGAGCATGATGTTGGGGCCCAATCCAAAACACAGACAAGTTACAAATTTAGACAGCACGTTGCGTCGAAGTAAGCAAGCAGTTGGCCATTCTGTAGCTCAATTAAAGTCTTAGGGAGCATAATGAACAGCAGAGGGTTTCATACAAACATACTACAGCAAGCAAAACTATGCAATCATTAGCCTAGTATAAACTAGATTGTGAGCCTCATGCACACTTTGGCAGAGTAATTAAATGGTAAGGCCTTTAATTATGTCAACTAATAGTTATACAAGTACCCAACATCAGGCATCATTCTTTGGGCATCTCATTAACTGAGGACAAATAAAGCAACTGAAAAGAGCAAATTAACTATGCCTGAAACAAACAAGGAATTGAACTGTTGAGTTGGATACAGTGACTTACCTTAACAGGTTGAAGAGGCTCAGCGCAGCTCCTACTTCTCTTGCAGGGCTCCTTCCTAACATCTTGTACTTGGAAATCCTCAATCTTATCTTCATTGCAACCCCTCTGCAAGGTGACACAAACTAGTTACTCGTCTCCTTGGAAGATAAATATGCATACTTTCCAGTCTATGAACACAAAAGGATGAGATTATAAGAAAACAACACCACATAATGAAACATGCCACATCTCTTGCACTTGCACACAATGAAATAAGAATTTACTATGTCTGCACTATGTAAAAACTAGGCATACCTTCGAACTGGATCTCCAGGTACTCTTGGAGAGCCTACTTTAGTGTACAGCCAAACCTTTATGTCACCTATGAGTTAGAAAAGGCCCCACTACAGCAGCCCTTAGTGTTTAAATCGTTGACAAGCTCTGGTAGAGTGTTAGGTCAAGAACAACAAGTAATCAAAGCAAACCGTCCTAGTATGGCTGGCTGATGCAAACAAGCAATTGAACAGATGTGTGAGCAAATCTTACATATCAAGATAAGAAGCAAAGAAGGAGGCTTAAAGACTATCACTTGACTGACCAAATTTAAGGGGCATTTAAACATCATGTGCAATGTATGAACTAACACAAACATTGCATATAACATATTCTACGATGGAATGCACATGTATTAGGTTATGCCATGTAGGATGATGCCTAAATGTACACTATAACAGGCAGGAGTGATTCATCATTGCACGCACAATTGAATTGCAGGTTAAGGGCCAGTTCTATTCCGTCTTTTCAGTGCTTATTGTCAAAATAATCCATAAAAGATGTAAAGAAGTCATTTTTGAGTTATGGGCTTGGGCTTAACTAATTTCGCTTTGGAGGGGGTTGTTTCGGGTAGAACCTCACTAAAAATTGAAGGGAAGGGGAATAGTGAAATGACTCTGTTGTCTGCCTATATTACACTCAAAATGCAACTAGTGACACCCGCGTCACACCTCTCCCTCAAGTAAAAACAAACACGCAAGCGTTCATTGCCCTGCCAGCTTGCATCTCCTCTCCCCTTTCCCTCCACCTCGATCCCCTGCCTGCAGCACTAGGGTTCCTCCAGCAAGCCGTCGCCACTGGTCCCATCTGGCCTGGTCCTCGACGATGCTCTGTACAGCTAGGCTACATGGCCGGCGGGTAGGGGCAAATCTCCCTGGCTGCTCCTCCCTCTGGTGCCGCCCGTCATTCTCATGGTCTCCAGCAGCTGCTCCACTATGGTTCATCCAACGCACTACTCCGGCAGGCGCTGCACAACTACGGTTGATGCCACACTGCGACAGAAGGCACCTTATTCCCCCTCCCCACCTCCCAGGCCGTGGCCTTGAGGTGCTGTTGAAGGATGAGCTCATCCAACAAGGTGAGGATCTCACCTGATTTTTTGCCAAATTTTCATTCTGATCCACTATACGATGAATTGCCGTGAGCTACTTCTTCAGCTGCTATATGATGCATTGCTATGAGCTGCTCCTGCTGCTGCTATATGATGAATTGTAATGAGCTGGTGTTGCTGCTATATGATGAATTGCTATGAGCTGCTGCTGCTATATGATGAGTTGCTATAAGCTGCTCCTGTTGTTGCTGTATGATGAATTGCTATGAGCTGCTCCTGCTGATGCTATTTGATGAATTGCTATGAGCTGCTCTTGCTGCTGCTATATGATGAATTGCTATGAGCTACTGCTGCTATATGATGAATTGCTATGAGCTGCTGCTGCTATATGATGAATTGCTATGAGCTGCTACTGTTGCTGCTATATGATGAATTGCTATGAGTTGTTGCTGGTATATGATGAATTGCACACTGCTGCTGCTGTGTGATGAGTTGCTATGAGCTGCTGCTGCTCCTATATGATACTTTCAGGTGGTGATGCTATATGATAATAACCAGCCACTTGGACCATCGAATTTCAATAAATAATTGTTCTTCATTTAAATGTGGGTCATGCGTTTTTCGTTTAAATTAGGCAATGTGATCTCTATGGAAAACATTGACCAAAGTAGATTGTGCCAAGTAGATTGTATCTTTGTATTTGCATTTTGAGCAAATAGTGATGGTCTGTTTTCCTATCATATTAATTACTTCACTGGGTTCAATTTGTGATGTTTGCAAGTCAAATTAATTTTCATATGGGCAGCAAAATGAAAAAAATATAATGCAATCTAGACTTTTCACTGATCATACCAAAGATAACCTGAAAACGCAATGAAAAGAACTGGTTGGCTTATTACATGGAGCTTATATTCACAGGTGCTTATTTTCTTAGGATAACTTGTAATAATTGTCCCTAAGAAACTTGGCCAATAGAACTGACATACAAATAACATGTCACGATGATTGCAATAGAGGAGTGACGTACCATAGCACACTGTATAGGCTCACCACTGCCTCTCCTTTTTTTGCGACGTTCCATGAAATTGCCACATACATCTTGTACTTTCTCATTGTGTAACCCTATCTGCAAGTTGACACGGCTAATTTCAGACATCTCTACATGATAATACATTGCATATCACTTGCGCATATATAAACCACCAATTAATGATTGTGTGTGTAGAATAAACTAGCCATGACTCTGTGCGCTGGACTAGCAGGCACTCTAAGGGAGCCTAATGTAGTGCACTGGAATTCCTACATGCCACCTACGATTTTGTGTAATGTACTGCCTCTGTTCCTAAATATATGTCTTTGTAGAGATTCCAGTATGGACCACATACAGATGTATATAGATGCATTTTCAAGTGTAGATTCACTCATTTTGCTCCATATGTAGCCTATAGCGGAATCTCTAGAAAGACTTATATTTAGGAACGGAGGTACGAGGTAGTATCATGTATGACATCTACATATCTAATTTAGTAGCCAGTAGTAGAAATCATTGTCTGCACAAAGGGATTACTGGTCGAAAATCCTAGCAAAGCATGCTGGCAGGCACAGAACAATACAAGAGAGAGAGAGAGACGCCCTTACAAGATCATAGCAATGCTTCAGTCCAGGATCTTGGTTGGCCAAGCTGTTAGATCCAGAAGAAACATCGTCCTTGTAGTTTTTGCCAACTGCATAACAGGTAACAGCGACCTGTTTGTATATTTGAAGTACATCGGGCAGATGATGCTGGACGGGTTTAAAGGTGACAAGTACCTAGGCCGTGGCGGGTGCTTGGCATCTTGCCAGACAGTGGGAATCAGGTTAGAAATGTCAAGGGTGATGATGCTGCGCTGGCTGTCGGGGTCCGGTAAGGAGATCTAGAACCGTCGAGTAGGGTGTTTGTGGAGTGGCTCCGGTAGGGTGGACTACGGTGTGGGTGAAGCGGATCTGTGGCCGTGGACGAGGGCGTAGGTGAAGCTGCTCCGGTGGTTGGGTTAAGGATGGTGCCGACGATGCGGATCTGCAGCCGTGTACGGGGCGTCAGAAGCTGCTCCAGTAGATTGGATGAGGGTGCGAGGAAGCGGATCTGAGGCCGTGGACTTGTGAGTTGGCAAAGTTGCCCCGGTAGGGTTGAGAATGGTATAGGCGAAGCTACTCCGGTGGGGTTGACGATGGTGTCGGTGAAGCGGCTCCGGTAGGGTTGCGGAAGGTGTCGGCGAAGAGGATCAGAGGCCGTCGACAGGGGCGTCGGTGGGGCAGCTCCGGGGGGGTGTGGACAAAGCGTCTCCGGTGGGGAGTACGAATGAGCCGCTGCAGATGCGCTGCGGTTGACGAGAGTACCGGCGAAGCAGATCCGGCGCCATGGACAAGGCCGGCACTGAATGGGCTATGGTACAGTGGTGGATGAGCAGTCTACTTGTTTCTTGGGGAGGTAGGAGGGGAAGATGCGGCCGCAGAAGCAAATCCGGTGAGGTGGACGCCGCTGGCAGTGAATGGGCTCTGGTACGCCGGTGGATGAGCAGTCTAGGGTTTCGAGAGGGGAGGGGAGAAAGGCCGATGATGTATGGACGGCATGATGTAAGATGCTCTGGTCTTGTGGAGTTAGTCGTTTTTGCGGGAGGGGAGAGGAAATGGGGGGTGCCGTGTAGTGGGGGAACCGGAAGTTACCAAAGCAGCCCTAACCTATTATGTAGATGAGGGCGGTATTGTAACTGTTGGTCTCCGTGCACCAAGGACAAAAGGGGAATTTCACATGCTAAAGACTAAGCTGGCGGAAATTTTAGAAGGAGGCGGGTGATTTTGCCGCCCGCAGGATCGTTCGTATCCAGTTGCAACTAATTTTGGACCGTGCTAGTGGGAAGGTCAGGCGAGACTGTGTACACGGGGCACGCTTCAGCAGTTAATAACTGGTGTGAAGTCCACCCCAGAAAAAAAGACAATAACTCGGGATGATGCGCCGATAACTTGGACGTTCACACGGGCGCGACCAATCGTACGGGTGTAGTGGCGCGTTCAGAAAAAGGGATCAAACGCTCAGCCTATGTATTTCTCGTGTAAATAGATAATTTAGTGCAACTTGTTATTTACTTTAAACATAATGCATTGACGTGCTAGTGTAGAGGCGCACAAAAAGAAATGGATATTGTAGTCCGCTACTTAAAAGTGTTACCTCATATGATTACATAGCCTCCATTTCATAAATTGCGTACCCGTTGAATTCATATATGAATATTACATATATTACTTCATAATAGAACCCTAAATCATCCAAGACTAATGATTTTGAATGCAAGAGTAACAATGGTGCATGTACATGATAGCTACATTGGTTGTTTGAAGAAACATCACTGTAACTTTGGCATGCACAACTGAAAAGGTTTAATTAAATAGAAAAAAATGTGATACGTGAGTGTCCAATCTTTATAACGTTGAATCGATATTGTACCTTTGGCCATGATACGAAGTAGATATTGATTTATGTTCAAGCGATGCACGTCCACGATCGCTAGATAGTGATACGTGAATGAATTGTGCAATCTCTCTCACACGCATACATATCTCATTTCCCTGCGGGCATCGGAATCACACACGCGCACTTCGTGTATTTCTCTCCCTCCGTCAAGGTTAGAATTCGTCTTTCTACCCCGTCCTACAAGTCTCTCACACAGAAACACGCACGCTCTCTCTGTTAAACACGCCCACCCCTTTAATTCCACCCACCCACAGCCACTAATGGCTCAAAGTATAATAATGTCTCTCACACATATGCCTAAGGTTAACTCGAGTTTCGGAACCATATGAATACATACAATGGGATTCCAGCAGAGCACCTTTTGTTTTGAGATTTCGCTCTCTCTCTCTCTCTCTCTCTCTCTCTCTCACACACACACACATACGCTTGCATTTGCATGCACACCGTTTTGTTTATCTTCGTGATGCTTTAAGTATGCCTCGCACAAATGCTATCTACCTATCCCTTAATATAGCTAGATATGTGTCACACAAACTCCTTCTCCGTACTAGCAAGATGCCCATGCGTTGCATGGAACATCAAGATGCATTTGTATGAGTAGTTTATCTTGTGGGACAAAAGGTTGAACGAGTGAATGCCTTATTTGCAAATGCGGAGAGGGGTGTGCGTATCTTTTTGCAAAATTGCCACAGTTTCCTTCCTATCCATCGGATATAAATCGGATGGCCTATATTGTAGGATGACAGGAACACCATCATCACCAACTTTGTTTTTTATAAGAGTAGAGATATGTAAGTGTCACTGCCCCCCCCGACACACACACCCACACCCACACAACCACACACACACTTCCCAACACCGAAGGAGTAGGGTGACACCTCGATCTTGATACTAATCTATGGACTAGCTTCTCTCTCAAACACACACACACACGCACACACACTACCCGACACCGAAGGGGTAGGGTGGCACCTCGATCTTGATAGTAATCTATCTACTCCTCTTTCAAACACACACACACACTCGCTAGTTGTGCCTCTGTGCCTACCGCGCACACTCTCGATACGTCTTTCTCTCCCTCCCCCTCCCCCACCCCAAGAATGACAGCAGAAGGGTGACAACTCGATCTGATCGTAATCTGTCAATTGGTTTCTCTCTCGAACATTGTGTCTCTGTGCCTCGCTCAGTAGCCCCCTCGATATGTTGACTTCTCGCGCGCGCACAGCTGTACTGACGATGACGCTGAACCCAGTGTGCCTCGTTTTTACCGGCCTCATGTGATAGTTTTCACCCTGTTTTCTGTTAATTAACAAGGCAACCTTTTCCTTGTTACTACTAGTGAATCTGAAATCATTCGGGCAGACATAAAATATATCACTTCAACCCAATTATCGCAGTAACTATTTTAAAAGGAACTAGCTAGATGCCCGTGCATTGCACGGAACATCAAGATGCATTTGTATGAGTAGTTTATCTTGTGAGAGAAAAGGATGAACGAGGGAAGGCCGTATTTGCGAACGTGGAGAGGGGTGTGGGTATATTTTTGCAAAATTGCCATAGTTTCCTTCCTATCCGTTGGATATAAATCCGACGGCCTATATTGCATTATGGCACGCACACCATCATCACCAACTCTGTTTTCTACTCCCTCTGTTCCTAAATATTTGTCTTTTTAGAGATTTCAACAAGTGACTACATATGGAGCAAAATGAGTGAATCTACACTCTAAAATATGCCTACATACACATCTGTATGTGGTAGTCCATTTGAAATCTAAAAAGGATAAATACTCCCTCCGTTCCTAATTATAAGACCTTTTAGAGATTCTACTATAAACTACATACGGATGTATATAGACATACTTTAGAGTGTAGATTCACACATTTTGCTCCGTGTATAGTCTATAGTGGAATCCCTAAAAGGTCTTATATTTGGGAACTGAGGGAGTATTTAGGAACGGATGGAGTATAAGAGTAGACATGGAGATATATCTCCAGCATGGTCTACAACAAAAATGTGTTGGACTGGTTAGCGCCGGATGCTCGCAACGCGATGACATGAGTTCGAATTCTGTCTTTAACTTTAGATTTTTATATTATATATTACTTATTTAATATATACTTCTTTCGCTACTGTACTGACAGTGGAACCCACAGAGTACTTAGAATACAAGATTACGGATGGACTTGTTTCTTTTTAACTTTCTGTACGACGCTGTAGCCACCCTGCAAGTCACGTGTACACTGTACATGTAATTAACTTTTTATAGAGGGACAATCATACACGCAATTAACTCAAATGGATTGGATGTCACTATATTATTTCCAGCATAAGAGCATCTCCAACGGTAGCCGACAAATTTCCTCCCGCTTCCTTCCACTACAAAAAAAGACACATCCGTGACATTTTGGGCCGAACGAAAATCTTTTCTGTCATACTTATGACACTTCTATGACGATAAATGTGACAAAACCCGGTATCATCATAGATGTGGTGGGGTCCTACTTCTATGACAAAAAATCATGATAGAAAATGGGCTTTTCGTCCTGGGCGGGCCGGAAACGCAGCTGCATGACATTCTTTGGGCCGTCCATGACGGAAAAAAACCATGGTAGAAGCAAGGGCGCGGAAAATATCGGGGAGTCCCCGGTTACGGTGGGTGGTCGGGGGCCGAGCGATGCGCGTTTCTCTCATACGTACGCACGTGTGTGCGAGGCGTTGGGCTCTAACTGAACCCGAGCGAGGCGTTGGGCTCTAACTGAACCCGAGCGATTGCACTGCAGGCTACGCGTTACTGAACCTGAGCGATCAATCGATGGCTCTTAACTGAACCCGATCGAGCGATTCCTTCGCTACTGCTGCTAACTGAAGCCGATCGATGCTGCCTCTAGATGAACAGTGAGCGTTGCGAGGGGGGTTGGATGAACAGTTCCCGGTGGGGGTGGTTGAACAGGACCCCATGGCGTTGCCTCTGGATGACCAGTGAGCATTGCTGGGGGGTTTGGATGAACAGGACCCCGTGGCGTTGCCTCTGGATGAACAGTGAGCATTGCTAGGGGGTTTGGATGAACAGTTCCCGGTGTGGGTGGATGAACAGGACCCCGATCGTTCGAGCCGGTTGGGGATGGACGAACAGGACCCCGTGGAGGGCAGGATGAACAGGACCACCCCGTGGAGGGCTGGATGAACAGTAGACGGTGGAGGGCTGGATGCACAGTAGCCCGTGGAGGGGTGGTTGAACAGGAGCCCATGGAGAGGGCTGGTTGAACAGTAGCCGGTGGAGTAGCGCGCAGTGGAGGCTGGATGAACAGGAGCCCGTGGATAAACAGTCGCGGGTGGAGGCTGGAGGAGGTCGACGGTGGATGAACAGTAGCCCGTGGAGGCTGGAGGGGGTCGACGGTGGAGATGAACAGTATCCTGTGGAGTCCGGTTTTGCGGTACGCCACACCCCTCCCGATGAACAGGACCCCCGTTTCGATCGTAGCGCTCCAACACAAGTCCGTTTCTTCCGTTTTGTGGTACACCACACCCCTCCCGATCAACAGGACCCCCGTTTCGACCGTAGGAGGTTTGTTTCCTCCGTTTTGCGGTACGCCAGACCCCTCCCGATGAACAGGATCCCGTTTCGAACGTGGCCGGTCGAACACAAGGCCTTTCCTCCGTTCTGTGGTATGCCAGGCCTCATTTCCATCGGCTGTTCCGTCCAAGCCCTCCCAATGAACACAACGATGCATTCCGTTCCGACCTAGCCGGTTGGCTCCCCATGAACACGACGACGACACTGTTTCTCCGTTCCGACCCAGCCATGTACATGAGCCCTGGCCGTATGTATGCGCGAGTAGGCGTTCGAGACCCTGCCCGTATGTACGTACGTGGCCGTATTTTCTTTCTTGCACACTGGCCGCTGTATGTACGTGTACATGCTACGTGCGCGCCTCTACTACGACACGTGCGCGCCTCGACATCGACCAGTATGTACGTACACATTCACGACCAGAATGACAACGCTACGTATGCTTCAACAAGGTGGGTCCCGACTGTCAGGCACTTCCTTGCCTGCGAAGATGTAGCTGGTGGGTCCCAGCAGTCAGGGGGGCGAATCGTTTATTTTTTTTGCCCGGACGCACTTCCTTGCGTGCGAAGATGTAGCTGATGGGTCCCAGCAGTTAGGGGCAAACGTTTTTTTCGCGATATACGGTGGCCCGTCCGGTGGGTCCCCGCTGTCAGGTGGAGGAATAATTATTTTGCGCGTAATAAGGAGGCACTTCCTTGCTGTGGCCATGGACCCAGCTGTCAGCCTCTCCACATACAGTCCACGTCCAATGGAAGTCGTTCGTTGACCACGCCGCGCCGAGAGCACTTGGGCGGTGGACGACGGCGAGGCCTAGGAAGGGGACGACGCGGAGCCGGGGAAGACACGACAGTGGATGCCCACGCGTAGAGGAGTACGAGGGTTCACTCGTTCGCTGCGGTGTCAGACTGCCGTCGCCGCAGAATAACAGGGGGTGTGGGTGAGTAGAGGGATGGCCTCGCCAGCGGTGGGAATAGTAGGGGGCGGTGAGGCCTCCGCGGCAACACAGCCGGCCACGGGAGGCAGGAGCATGCGGCACGACCGGCGCTGCTTTGGGCGGCTGGAGCAACAAGACCAGAGGTTGAAGAAGCACTACGGCCGTTGGATGGACATCGTACGGTCACTGGAGCTAGAATCGTTCATATTGACTAAGTTGACAAAGCACTCCATCCCCGTCAACTTAGTAGGACCACAGGTCAGCTTCCAAAATGGTGCACCCTAGAATATCCGAGATTGAAGAAGAAGCACAGCATCCGTTGGATGGACATCCAACGGCCACTGCTGTTAGAACCGTGTGTTGACTATAAGTTGACAAAGCCTTGCATACACGTCAACTCTTTTTTTAGGGGACGCGTCAACTTAGTAAGGCAACAAGTGTGTAGCAGAGTACTTATAGCCCATTTGTGTTTTGTAAGAATGTGCAGCCAAATTTTGAATTCTAATGGAATTTACTACAGCCCATTCACAGTTTGTTAAAAGTATAGCCCATTTCAACCAACCGTTCAAAACAGAATTCAATAAAATTTCCCACATTTTGATGGGATCCGAAATATTTTTATCCTGAAATTTCTAGTCAAATTAAATACAATTTCAATATAAATTAATATTACGTAAAATCCAACGAAACATTGCGCACGCAACAATTAATGAAATTAAAATTTTCAATATCCAAAAATAATATTTTATAAAGTAAATACGTGTTTGGTGCATTTTTTATAGTTACTGCCCAGTTTTTATAATTACATCCCATTTATTATTTCTTAAAGCCCATTTTCATGTTAAACCTAATGCATCCCTCCTAGGAAAGATTTGCAGCCCAGCGGGGCAGAGAATAACAACTTGACCTTGCCTGGGTATTCCTAAAAAAAGTATAGCCGGGCTAGCCATTTTCAGCTTGAAAAAATTAATATCTGGGTTGGATATCTGGCCTGGGCTAGACGTGCCAAAACCCGCCCAGTTAATAGATGCAGCGATGTTTTCGTTGTTGTTCAGAGGAGAAAAATTAATATCTGGGCTAAACATCGCTCAAGAAAAACTCTGAAGTGCTCACACCTCAAAAACACAAATACTGCTCGAGCTGCTTGGTCCCAGCTGTCGGCCGCTTCTCGTGCAATTCTCTCGTTTATTGACTACATAGCTTCACAATGGTGTGGGACCGTGATGTCAGGAAACCAGGAGGAAGCAATTTTTTTTTATAGTTTTATATACTAATAAGGAGGCACTTGCTATCATCCTCTCCAAGTAAAGTCATCTCCTCATCCTCATGTCCGTTGACCATGTTGACAACGCGAGACGGCGGTGCCACGGCGAGCGCAACAACTCGAAGGACGACGGAGAGGGCCTCGCGGGCCCTACGGATGGTCTGATACAGCGCCCGCTGCTCATTCGGGAAGCCAGGATCATAGGGCCACATGTCCGCGACGGCATTGTCGTTCACTTGTTCACCGGTGCTCGCTGAGGAGACGGAAGTTGCAGCACAGGTCCTCCTGCGCTGGTAGCTCTTCCGCCATTAGGGCATCGAAGTGCGGCCGCACCTGCTCTATGGTGAACACGGCATGAACCGGCTTGGACAGTGGCGCCGGCTCCTGGTCGAAAGCTACATCCATCGTCTGATTGTCGTTGCTCAGCTCGGTGAGGTAGCTAGCGAGCCAGCATGTCCGGCTGCTGGACCGACCCGCTGCCAAGCACGAGTCTGACTGCCCTGGCCCACCCAGACCCCTCCCTCGCCCGCGCGCGCTTTCCGCCCGAAACGGTCAGCGCCGCCCGCCCCGCTTCCCGGTGCATGCGATTGCTCCGCCTTCAAACGACACAAGTGTCGTCCGTCCGTCCTTCTGCCGCCCACATTAATGATACGCGATTACCGAGGCGGCTACTCCGGCGCCACACGTCCGTCCCTCCGCCGCCCACCATTGCTATATAAACTGCTGCACCGGCCATAGCCGCAGTCATCCGCATTCGTTCCTATTCTCCTATCCACACCACTACTGCCCACCGTGGCTTCCTCTAGCTCCAGCGCTCTTCGGGACGGGCGGACGACGGACCACAAGGAGATGGCAGCCATTGCTGCCGACTGGCTGGCCGGCAGGCAGCCGGAGGACGACGACGTCCCAATGGAGAACATGGTAGTCGACGATCCGGCGCCAACCCCCTCCTCCGTGGCATCTTCGCTGGTGCATTGTACCATGACCATCGGCGAGGCCCGTGCCCAATATATGGACACGGTGAGGCAGAAGCGTGAGGAGCAGTTCCGGGAGGCGCAGGCCGATGCCGCCTACAACCACCATCATCTCTAGGAGCACCTGCAGGCGGAGGAGCAGATCGCCGCGGAGCGGGCGGAGCAGGAGGCGCTGCTCGACTCGTACCGCTCTGCCCGCAAGGGCCGCCTCGATTGCTGGCGGTACCGCATGCGGGTGCGGAGGCTACGGCCACCTACAAAGAGGGCGATGAAGCGCCCGAGGCGCTGTTTGGCGAGACCGAGGACGAGGCAGAGGACAATGCCGGCTCCGACGAGTCCCCGCTTCGCTGGCGTCGACGAGGTCGTGCTCCGCCGAGGCCCTGCGGCGCCAATAACGAGGCAGAGGACATCGCCGGCTCCGCCGAGGCCCCACCCTCCCGCCAATGAGGGGGAGGATTTTCCCCCGCTCCGCCGAGGCGCCGCCTGCCGGCAACAAGACAGAGGACATCGCCGGCTCCGCCGAGGCCCCGCCCCGCTGCCAACGAGGCCGCGCCACATAGAAAACGAGGAAGAGTATAACACGGTAGGTTGCCGCTGCTCGGGTCCAAGTAAGGCCACCGTTGCTACCCTCCGATTGCTGGCACTGAGCTATACATCATGGAGCAATTCTATGATTACAGGCTGATTGAAGAGCGCTCCGTGGTTGAGCAAGCTCTTGAGATACAGTCATTTTCTAGAGAACTTGAGCACTTCAGTTGTATGCTACCAGACAATGTGCGAAGTAAAAAGGAACAGAAGGAGTACAAAGAGTTTGAGCAGCTTTTTAGTGTTCCTGTACATTGCAATCACAGCGATTCACATGTCATAGAGAACATTCAAAACAATCGATGATTATGCATCTCAGCGATTCACATGTCAGAGCCAATATTTACTTCACAACTAAAGAATAAAGAAAAATGGATCGACGCTGCTGACAGCAAAGGGCGTCCCATTCTAAAATATCAAACGCTTGTCTTCTTGCTAAAATCAATGGGCAAAATTTGACAAGGTTTTCCCATTCCAAAATATCAAATGCCTATGATTGTGGAATGGGCAGGGTTTGCCATCAGTTCGGACATTGACATGGCACCTCGTGCTAAATAAACCAGCTATTCTTTTTGTGCAGTTCCACGAAAATCAACCAAATTCGCGCGTAGCTTGTATGATTTCGCCCTTATATGTTGCAACGCCTTGAACTTATCGGCACCTCCTTTCTTGTGGTGGAAATGAATGATTCGATGTATTCATGAACATTTTGTGCAGTTCCCATTGAAATCAAGCTGAGCACCCCTGTTTGCACAAATACAAAAAGTGATTAGTATAAAGCAAACTGTACTATGAATTGACAGTTTAAACAGGCACCTACATGGTCCATGTAGAGCACACTTTTACAAAAATGGAACTCACCGGAAAGAATCCTAGAACAACATTGTACTCGCACATCACAACAAGAAAATGGAGATTTGTCAGTCCTTATGAGCTGAAGTTAGTTTGGTCTTGTGGGGGTAATGTAACCATCCTTCACCTGCTCCTTCTGATGAGAAGATAGACAGGGCTTCTTCATCCTGACATAATCGGAACTAGTCACTTCACGTACTCCATATTCTTCTTCAGAGGAGGATGATCTTGTTGTGCAAAGAGAAGAGGATAACTAAATGCTAGCATCCCTATTTGCTCGAAAAAAAGGAAAGGAAATATTTAAACCAGCACAGATGAAGCACTTCTCAAGGACAATACCACTTTTTGATGACAGCATCTAAACAGTAGCACAACACCAATAGAGATGACAAAGCTCAATCATATGGATGAAATCAGTGGGCGAGTACCAACCTTTGTCAGGAGGCTTATTGTGTAGAGCATGCAGATGAAGCACTTCTCCGGAACCATCTATTGCTATCTACTTTGGTGGCCATGCTTACTATATACTCCTCGATTAGATTAATGTTTCCAACATCTTCTTGTGCAGTTCCACTAAAATATATGGTATCTTCAAAGAAGATCCCTGTTTGCACAAGTAGAGATAATTACGTATTACATTAAGAGTGGCATCAAATCAGTGGCAAAACAATTGCTTGTTCCAGCCATAGCAATAAATTAAGATGCAAAACTATATCATTACTTGTGTCATCACAGTTCCAGTGCTTCATTACAGCACCGAGAGTTGATTTTTCTTTTTCTTTCGCTTGTTCTTCCCCTTCATCACTTGGTTCAATAACAGACAAGCTTCGCCTTCAATGTAAGATTTGGCATGTCAATTAGGTTGCACAACTATAGCACTAAACAATGACATCAATTTTCTGATGAAATTGGCAAAATACAGGCCAACAGTTGTGAAATACCCTTATCTTACCTCAATGGGATATTACGGTGCACATACAGATTGGAAGTCTTATCTCCATTTGTGCAGTTCACTAAAATCAAGCAACATTATCGTACAAGTAGCACAACATATGAAAGCACACTGTAGAATCATGTGAAAGAAGGCTAGTACTGACCTCTCATGACGCGGAATTCAAAAAACTCACAAGACGAAGATCTGAACCAAATTTGTCAACACAGATAGGAAGTAAGATCTCCTCTTGTGCAGTTCCACTAAGATCAAGTAATCAAGCAATGTTGTCGGTGTGACATTTTGGTTGAACTGCACAAAACACTCTTAAAACAAAAATGTTTTGTCTAGTGCAACAAAAGGTCACATTGGCAACGAGGTGAAGTAGATAACCCTGTTTACACAGAGGTGCAAAGGAAACAACTAGTGGTCAATAACGGTGGATGACACAGAAGCCAACAAAAAGAAGCATCTACCTTATCTAAATGGGAAAGAAAGCAAGACAGTACCATTTCTCAAACGGTGGCATTGGTTAATATTAACAAAGAGATTATATTAACAATAAATTCGTTAAACATGTAATTTGCTTTTAACTGTGCCATTGCATCAATTTTCCAGCGGCATTATTAGAGGGTGTTTGTTTACAGGGACATTTTGGTGGAGGGACTAAAAAAACTCCATGTCAGTCCCATCTAAACCAAACAGGAGGGACTTTTAGGGACTAAAAGTGGGCATTTGGGACTAAAGAAAGAAGACCCCGAGGGAGTCTTTTTGGGACTTTTTCCAACAGTAGCCCCAGCCACGCATCGCACCTTGTCTCTATCAGTTCACTACTAGGGGTAACATGGTCTTTTAGCATGTCATTTAATAACCTCTAGTCCATGTTTAGTCCCTGGGACCAAGCAGGTAGGGACTAGGGAGTTTTTAACCAAACAGGGCCTTAGATTAACAACAGCTAAAGAGTTGCACGGGAAGTGGATGCACCAGCACCATGTGCATCTACAGATGTACTGGGGTGATGCACAGTCTGTTGCAACAAAGAACAAACAACCAAGGAGCATATTTGTGTTGGTCCCAGTTTTGTTATCTTTAGACACCTTTCCCTATGTGAGCGCAGCAAATCTAGTCCTGCTCAAACTCTACAGCCTTCTCCCCCAAAACAAAAGATCAGTTTGTTACAGATGTGCGTACTGCGTTTGTCATTGTTTTCCCTTTTCGACCAACGTAGGTGCGGGATAGCCAGTCTGTACTGGTACTTTCCCCACTTCCTTTCCTCTGTGAACCACTTCCTAGATTTATGTTATACAACTTTCCCCACTACTTTCCCCCATTCCTGTCCTCTTTGAACCACGTCTTAGATTCATGCGATACAACTTTCCCCACTACTTTCCCCCTTCCTTTCCTTTCTGAACCACGTCCTAGATTCATGCTATACAACTTTTCCCACTACTTTCCCCCATTCCTTTCCTCTTTGAACCACGTCCTAGATTCATGGTATACAACTTTCCCCACTACTTTCCTGTTTGATCCAAGACCTAGATTCGAGTGCAGAAGCGGAAAAAGCCCACATGCAGCTAGAGCAATGCATGTGGAATAAGTAAATTATACCTTAAGGTTCTTGGGGTGTGGTTCAGTGGGCGACCGGAGGCCGTTCGACCCACACTATGTACGGCGGCGAAGAAGAAGGGTCGGAGGCCCTCCCGCGCCGCTGCTAGGTGAAAGTGAACAGCTGCACCGGTAGTTGATTCCCTCCCTCGCCGACGGCGACAGCGTTAAGCCTCCTTCCCTTCCTGGTGGACGGCTCTTTGACCAACAGTGAGGGGAGAGAGAGAGAGGCCAGCGAAGTCTTGTTTAGATCTCGAGAGGGTGAGAGAGTGTGAAGAGAGCAACTACAAGCAGACCAGCAGTGAGGGGAGAGAGAGAGGCCAACGAAGTCTTGTTTAGATCTGGAGAGGGTCAGAGAGTGTGAAGAGAGCAACTACAAGCGTTGAGGCTCCAGCGTGTATATATATACTGGAGGGAGTGTGAAGAGTGCAAACCCTAGAAAACAAGCGCCGAGGCTGCAGCTTATACGTGATGAGGTGATTATACGTTCACTACAAGGTCGTATAGCTCCGTATCCATCCATTTTGACCAGTCAAAGAATCCTCCTTGCACGAATTATGCTCAAGTGTACTTATCGAACCCGAGACCTCAAGTTTGATAAGAGAACGGGCTAACCAGCTTCACAACCCTCCCGTTATGTTCAACGAGAGGAAGATAACCTTTTATACATTCCTGCATTCGTGTGACAAGCATGCCGTGTTTTTTTGTGTGGGAGTCATTGGGATTTAAATCATAATCGTGTCATGTGGCTTTGGTGGTAAGACTATCCAAAGTGGTGCAGAAATAATGCAGCCTTAGTCACCTTACCTCTCTCCATGTAGTACGTTGGGTCCCACCAGCCAGAGGGTGAAACAAACAAATTAATAAGAAAAATTAAAAGCGCCAGCGGTGTATCTTACCTCACACATCTCGCTACAGCTCGGGAACACTGTCCAATTGATCCCTCTGTTCGCTCACGTACTATTTTAAGTGAATCCTTATTATAACATGCACACAATTTTGGGCACTTGTATTCGACCTAAGTCAGTGTGCCACCGTATCTCGTACGACTCCCTCCGTCTAGGTGTAATAAGTCACGTTAGAAGGTGCAGCGGGACCAAGGTGCAAGCAGATTGGAGGAGAAGGAGAAACTTGACCGGTCATTCCTCCAATCAAAGCCCTGATTTCTGTCTCTAAACGCAAAAATTAATCCAAACAACTAAGAGATGCCTCTTCTCTTCTTGTACGTACTCCATTTGTATCTCACTTCCTGTGGCTTCGCACTCGCACGATTTTCCTATTCTATGAACCGGTGTGTGCGTGTGCGTGTGTGTGTGTTTAACAGCATGTGTGTGTTAGAGAGAGCGACAGATTGACCTACTCCTACAGAGAGATGGAGTGTAGTGTCCGATTTTAGCCGCGAGAGTCGGTTCATCCTCTCGTTTCCGGGCGTCTGGTAGGGACAGGCGGACAGCTGCCACGCCCGCTCCTGACCAGCCTGGCCCACCCAAAGCCCCTCCATCGCCCGCGCGTGCTTCCCGCCCGAAACGGTCAGCGCCGCTCCAAAGAATTGGTGCTGCATTCATGCCCGGGCAGAGCGGACGCGACCTCTCACTGGCGCCTGTGTTGAAGGGAGAAGCGGATTCAAGAGTGATGGTTTCTTCGCCCGTCCAACTTACTGCTGGGTCTAAGTGATTTGACGGCTCATTGGTCATTATTATTGAGGTGGTAGGACTACTGGATGTTCCACGCTTTCGGCGAAAGGAGGTACTACTAGATTACAATTTTCTCCATTCTTACGGCGGAGGAGTGCAAGAGCAGTGAAAACACGCAAGCTCAGTGATTACATGGCCCACCTCACACTATCACCATATTTTCTGGACACCGTGCGACACCTAACTCTTTACATAGTACTACTTGTATAGTACGTACTGTAATTTATCAGCGAGATAGTACAATGCTATGAAGCTTCCAGCTTCTGTTAGATGTATCTTGCGTCCAAGGTTGCCCGTTGCAACATTTCATCAAATACAAAGGAGACTAACATGCATGCTATTGCATCTCAATGATTGACAGATCATAGCAAATATGTACTCCCTCCGTTCCAAAATAAGTGTCTCAACTTTATGCTACATACGGAGCAAAATGAGTGAATCTACACTCTAAAATACGTCTATATACATTAGTGTTTGGAGTATGTACTAGTAGTTCATATTGAAATCTAAAGGACATATATATTCCAAACAATATGATAATCTCTCTAACCAAGGTAGTAGGGACGGGGAGTAAACGGAGGGAGTAGTAAAATTTTCTCCTCATCCTGCGAGCCACCGCGTGCGTGGGCAAGGGAGCGGGCGTAAGGCGTACAGTACTACTACTACTCATGCAGTCCCTAGCCATTGAAACAGAGACAGCTAAAGAAAAAAACGATCCATGCAGTCCCTAGCCCTTGAACCGTAAACCCTAACCAGGCTTTAATTTGCTGGCAACGTCGGTGCTTCCTAAGAAATGAAGTTTGCAACCCTTTGACCATCGGATCATTCTGTGCAGTTTCACCAAAATCGAGATGAGCATCCCTGTGGCAAAGAGATTGAAGAAGCGTGATTAGAATAAGATTACTGGGACTAGTTGATGAGACATAAACTCATCACAAATACAGTACGTAGAAGCCAGTAGAGGTATGTGCGGGGCAAAGAAGTAGAGAAATATCCACATCGAGTGATGTGGGCAGCTGGAGCAGTGGTGCAAGCCGGCTGTAAAGGGAGTTGTACCTGAGGGATGTCGGGACGTAGCTCAACCTAGAGGAGGGCGGCGGGAGGAGGCAACTACCCACGTCGCGGCAGTGAGCAATGGACGAAGGCAACCTCACCGGCTTTGTGGGAGAGAATAGCGGGGACCCCTGATCGGGACGTGCCGATAGTGGGTTTTCTCCGTCGGTGATGGCGACCGCATCTACACTAAGCATCCACCCCTTCCCCGGCGGACGTGATCCGCCGGGATGTTAGAGACGTGGCCACAGTGGTTTTGTGCGAGAGAGTGTGAAAACTAAAGAGAGCAACCCCAGCAAGCAACCGTGTAGGCTCGTCCTGCCTATGTATATAGTGGAGCGGTTTCCTTTTCTCTCCATATGAACCTATTTATATTGCGTACGTGCCACTGAAGAAAAAAAACTTTATTTATAAATGACGCGGCACCTACTACTCGTTCTCCTATAAACCTTGCGCTTGGCATCTCCAAACTATTAACCTTGCGATTGGCTCTTCGCCTCTTTGGGAAGTCGAGCAATAATGGTACTGCAGTATATATCGTTCTGGCTATATGAGACCGAATGAATTGCTGCACGTCCACCACGTGGCGAGGGTCGAGGGGCGAGGACTGAGGGAGAGTGCGTACTATTACGTCTGTTTCAATATGGACTACATACGGAGAAAAATGAGTGAATCTACACTCTAAAATACGTCTATATACATCAGTGTTTGGAGTATGTACTAGTAGTTCATATTGAAATCTACTAAAGGACATATATTCCAAACAATATGATAATCTCTCTAACCAAGGTAGTAGGGACGAGGAGTAAATGCAGGGAGTACTAGTAAAAATTTCTCCTCGTCCTGCGAGCCACCGCGCGCGTGGGCGAGGGAGCGGGCGTAAGGTGTAGTAAGCAAGCTTCACCTCATCCTGCGAGCCACCGCGCCTGTGGGCGGGGGAGACGGCGTACTAAGCAAGCTTCTCCTCGTTCGGCGAGTTGACGGGACACATCAAAAGTATTCTAGTGTATAGAGCCTTGCCTCTAAGGTAGGCCCCACATGGTTTGCCTCTTTTTTAACATAACGCGTCAAGTCGCAATTTGTTTGTTCACCCGTGGTAGACGATCCTCCCTCCATCTAGTGGACAACCAGTACACGTGTCAAGTTACCACGTGGGCTGCCTTTTCGTACAGAAATGAGCTCCACCGTGTACCCACGCGGGTGTGGTTGGGAAAGAGACGGGAGTACGTGCGCCGTGCGTGCACCTCTTCTCTTCGTGCACGTCCCCCGCCTACGTGGGTGTGTGTGAGAGATATAAACCTAGACAAATGGCTTGTGCGTTCGTGAGTGTTTTTTTGGGGGGGGAGGTTGATTTCGTGAATGTATTTGTCGGAATATGTGTCGATGACATCTCAAACAAAATTTTGCATGCAATGTGTGTGAAATGGAGGCCTATCCATATCATATATAGAGGGTCGGGTGATCCACGAGAAGAGAGGGAGGGGTCATAGATATCGATAGAGTCGAAGAGAGGATCAAGTGGGTGGGTGCGAGATCGATGAAGAGAGCCATCGAAATTGTGTGTGTGTGCAAGTCAAAGATATAGGGCGACTGACCTAGCTACCGGAACGTCAGAGGGCACAGGTCAAGTTTGTGTGTGGCAGGGAGACATGACTAGAGCGCTCGATGTATCGGTGTGTGTGTGTGTGTGTGCAAGGGGGTCGGGGGAGGGGTAGGCAGAGGCCTAACTATAGAGGTAGAATGACTCGTATATGTGTTGAGAAGGAGAGATCCAGCTATGTCTTGAGGGAGATCGGTCGACATCCATACATAACTGAAGGACGGGAAATAGGATGGGACAGAGAGACAGGAGAGAGAGAGGGGGAGGGAGAGGGGTAGAGTGCTGGATGGGTGATGGAGTTGCTTCTCGAAGATGGTGGGAGAGGCCTACTAGACAAACTGAGGGTGGAACTGCAATATTATCAATAAGAGTGGGGATGTGTTTCTGTGTGTGCCTGTGCGTGATAGATCTTTGGGGACACATCCATGGATGATGAAGGGAACCATGTGTTTGGTAAGCAAACCTAACTAGATCGGTAGATCAATTGTTGTTTGTCGGAGGAAGGGAGAGACATAACTAATGAGGTAGATCGATCGACGCGTGGGAAAAAACGAGTTATAAGAACCTAGCTAGCTATATGTATAGCGGGAGATCGGTCAGTGTACGTCCATTTGTTAGAGGCAAATAAGGCCCGACGAGACGGATAGACAGAGAGAATGGAGCTAGGAGGTGGTGCGAGAGGCCCAACTACTAGCTAGATAGGGGGAGGAGTGTGCGGTTGAGAGATCGATGAAAAGAGGGGCGAGAGTTTACACGTGAGTGGGACCGTATGAGAGACACGAGGCAAGGACACATAAAGGAGGATATTGAAGGTGCATGTGTATGTTGTAGGCAGACATCGCTGGAGAGGTTTATCGATCGGTGTGTGTCGGAAAGGAGTTGTGGAGACTGTGGGAGAACGACCTAAAGAAGAAAAAAAAATGAATGTGCGCGATGGATAGAATGCTCAGGGAGGGGGAGGGCGAGGAGGGCGTGTGCATGCACGAGAGAAAGTTAGTGGTAGCTACAAAGGTTAGAGGATTGTGTGGGTGTAAGAGACTAACAAAGATCATAATTTGATATGAAAGTGGATTCATATATTTGAATAGGAGATCATAGTGTTTTAAACATATGCATGCATGAATATAGCGGTGATACGCGTGTTGTGGTTTTGCACATGTTATACCATAATGTGATAATGCATGGCGTTTGCAACTCACAGCTAAATGTCGAACAATCTAAACCATACTATACATCGAACAATATCACATTTTATTTGAATTTGTGATAATGTGTGGCGTTTGCAGCTTACAACTAAATATCGAACAATCTAAACAATACTATATATCGAACATTCTCACATTTTATTTGAATTTGTGGTAATGTGTGGTGTTTTCAACTCACATCTAAATACTTGTAGGCGTAGGGGGCGGGGCACCATACATAATGTGATAAACACATTATACATATGAGACATGGTTTAGTTTGTGAAGATCTAGCTAGAGCTTGAAATGTACTATGATTTGAAATCAACATAAAGTGGATTCAAAAAATCGAGTTCGAGTTCATATAGTACACATAGTTCATATGAACTCGAGACTAATCATGTGGTGTGCTGTGAAGATAATACACAAACGATGGTTTAACTTGACAATAATGATGATTGTAGATCTTATTAAAACAGAGAAACGAATTCAAACGCTTTGACTTCACAACAATCATTATTGTAGATCTTATTCAAATAGAGAAACGAATTCAAATTTAGTTCATATTGACGCGGTAGTATATACGTTTGGAATGCACTAAAACGTTCATTTGAGTACTAGGTTGCATGCATTATACACGTAGCGAAATATTTTAATTGAACATAACATGAATTAAGAGTTTTGAATAACATTTGTAGTGCGAATTGATTTGGTACAGTACATGTTAGGCTTGTCCGAAAATTTCAACCCGCGACTTGATAGCCCGAAATATTGAAGATATATCTTTGTCTCGTTGTGCTCCGACAACTCCCTCCATCTCAACCCGTGCCTTGCTATTCCAAAATTAGAACGCGCGCAAAAACTCCCACCTCCTGTGAAATCCCGACATGCGAAATGCCTGTGATACCCCTGAACCGAAAGAACCGCCTCAAATCGGTGGGGGTACTTTCGTAACTTACCCCACATTTCGGACAAGCGCGTCCCTAAGCCATGGTTCCCCACTCCCATCCCATCCGCCCACACATTCGTACACTGAGGCCGGGAAAACCCGCGAAGCCCCACACCCTCCTCCGTCCGCCACCCAGCCAGAGCCTCTTCCCAGACGACGTCGTTCACAGCAACACCTCGACGTCCCTCATCCACCATACCGGATGAGGATCCGTCGTCGATCTAGGCGTCCCGCCGGTTCAGCCACCCCGTCCTCCACCTCCAAGGGGCTGCCCCGACGTTCCCCTCGTCTTTCGCGCCACCTCCATTCCCACACCACCAGAAGAGCATCAGCATCACCGTTTCCTCGGATGAAGCTGCGGCCTAATCGGTGCCACCAAAGAGGTTGTACACTAATCGCCACATTTTCTTCTCGATTCGATCTCACGGTGCTGCCGGCGCTCGGTCCCGAGCCGACACGGCGCAGCTCCATCCACCGCGGCGTCGCCGGCCACTTCCTCCACCTTGGACAACGACGAGCACCGAAAATAGTGCAACATGGAACCTCAAGACCGTGTCATCAAGCGCGATGCTCCCAACAGAGTAGCGACATTAAGAATGCCGCCATCGCGCCGGTTCAACTCCAAACCTAGGTTTTTGCCCGTAGACCGCAACCAATCCGTGGAGCGAGCGAGGGATACGCCGACGCACCTTGGCGACGCCTCCAAGGAGGGGAACGACAGCCACGGGCGCCGTCGCCGCCAGCACGGACCGAGTACGGGTAGGAATTTCTTCTGTATCGCGCCACACCACCTTCCCTGACCACCAGATTGGGGCCACGCCGCCCAAGTTGACAACACCGTCGCCGCCGCAGCACTTCACAAATGTAGCCGAGATATGGAGGTCCACCCAAGACCCGCACGCAGGAGCACACAGCCCAACGAACATCATCCCCATGGCTGAGAACTCGCCAACGTCCCTCCAAGCTCGACCAAGGGTCGCTGGGACCAAACACCGCAGCCATCAGGCAAACCCAGGTACACACCTATGTTGCGGCCCAGATCGAGCCCATCTAGCCCGTGCCGTCGCCTCCATAACCCGCGACCATGGAACCAGGAGAAGGCACCACGACGTAGGTGTCAGAAACTGGAGCGTGCTCGGCCACTGCAAGAGCAGCGACTCCTGGCCGAGCCCCGCCGCAACGCCACCACTGTTGGTGTCAAAACCGGCGGATCACGGGTAGGGGGTCCCGAACTGTGCGTCTAAGGCGGATGGTAACAGGAGGCGGGGGACACGATGTTTACCCAGGTTCGGGCCCTCTCGTTGGAGGTAATACCCTACTTCCTGCTTGATTGATCTTGATGATATGAGTATTACAAGAGTTGATCTACCACGAGATCGTAGAGGCTAAACCCTAGAAGCTAGCCTATGGTATGATTATTGTTGTCGTACAGACTAAACCCTTTGGTTTATATAGACACCGGAGGGGGCTAGGGTTACACAGAGTCGGTTATAAGGGAGGAGATCTATATATCCGTATTGCCAAGCTTGCCTTCCACGCCAAGGAGAGTCCCATCCGGACACGGGACGAAGTCTTCAATCTTGTATCTTCATAGTCCAACAGTCCGGCCAAAGGATATAGTCCGGCTGTCCGAGGACCCCCTAATCCAGGACTCCCTCAGTAGCCCCTGAACCAGGCTTCAATGACGATGAGTCCGGCGCGCAGATTGTCTTCGGCATTGCAAGGAGGGTTCCTCCTCCGAATACTCCATAGATGATCTTGAACACAAGGATAGTGTCCGGCTCTGCAAAACAAATTCCACATACCACCGTAGAGAGAAAAATATTTCCACAAATCTAATCTGTTGACACATTCTGCAGCATGACATCACGCTACGGCCCGGTCATTATTCGAACTGTTTTTCACAACCAGCCACTGCACATATTGCGAGGCGGTTTTCTTGGCACGTCTTGTCGAAGCAGAGATCGTGTCTCCTTATCACGGGATTCTCATCAATACGGGTGTGGGTAACCCAACCGCGCCATCAATTACGGCGCTTGGGGAATAAGCGGTTTTACCAGGCAAGTGGGGAAGCGTAGAATACCTGCTGCCTTTCTTCTTCCTGATCCATTCCCCTCCGCCCAAGCTCCAGCGCCCAAGCGTTCATCTTTTCTGCCCACAAAGGTCTTCCGAAAATGTCCAGATCCGGAGTAGGAGGCAAATGGATGGCCTCTACCATCCGGGAGTAGGATATCAAAAAGCTTCAGGAGGCCGGGTATCATGCCAAGAAAATCAGCCACCGTCTCCCGACGGCGGGACAGATCGTCCCTACTCCGGAACCCCACGAGAGAGTTGTATTCCTCCCTCACTTTGTTCGCGGGCTAGGGTTTCCCCTCCACCCGTTCGTTCGCGGCATCATGTATTACTATGGGATTGATCTTCACGATCTGTCCCCTAATTCCTTCCTCAACATCTCGACATTCATTGTCGTGTGCGAGGCTTTTCTCCGCATCTCGCCGCACTTCGGTTTATGGCTGAAGATTTTTAATGTGAAGCCCAAGGTGGTGGGCGGCGAGCACGCCGAGTGCGGGGACGCTATGGTGAGCAAGATGCCCAATGTCATATGGCCTATGGGAACCTTTAATGATTCTGTCAAGGAGTGGCAACAGCACTGGTTTTATATCACAGAGCCGCGCGGCACGGAATGGGCCGCCACTCCCGAGTTTCGATCTGGTGCCCCCCTATGGCTTACATCCTGGGTCAAGAAGGGCCTGGACTGGTCCTCGTCCGACGAACTGTCGGTGCTCCAGACGCGCGTTAAAGATATTTGAGACAAGAACATTGAACTTTTCAATGTAGTCCAGGTGATGTTAGTTTGCCGGATCCTGCCTTGTCAACACCGGACTTGCAATCCATGGGAATTCGATCCGGCCAGGCACCAAACCTTGCGAGAGCTTTTCGGCTCCTCGCACAAGGACATCTGGAAGGTGCTTTTCTAGTCCAGAAAATCATGGCCGAACTCCGCCGAGGACCGCGGGTACCAACTGTCCCGCCCTGCAAGTTCAGTAAGTCATCAAACTTTTTATCCACGTAACCAAAAGGAAGCGCTTAACGTGTTTTATACAACTCTCCCAGGGCTGGACAAAGAAGGCGGAGCGGATCCATTTTCCGGCCCCGCTGCTCGAAGAACCGGCCGTCCCACTTCTGATGAAGATACTACTCTCGGCGCCTTACAAGGTGCCAAAGAAGACGACCGAGAAGGAGGCCAAAAAGACCCGGGGCGGCCTTCATCGCCGCAGCACTTCGGACACAATATCCGAAGGCTCCGATGCCCGTTCCGCCTCCGAAGAGGACGAGGAGGAGGAGGAAGATGAATCCCCTACGGGGGGAAGAAAGAAGAGGACGGCCTCCGTACACTTCGAGGCCGAGCTGCCCAAAAGGGGAAAGGCTCCTCTTCCGGAGGAGTCCACTGCCGCCGCCGACAGAGGCCCGACACGGGATTCCAGGGCCTAGCCCCTGGTGAACTCGTAAGTATATAAAATCCGAGCATGTTTTAGGCGTCCAGACTCATCATGGCATAGTATTTTAACCTAAGCCATATTTTTTGTAGTCCGGCGAGGTCCCGTACCAAACAATCCTCATCGGAGGATTCGCTGAGCTCGGATGCTATGGAGAGCGGGACGCTGTGACGCCCCAAGACCGACGCTCCGATTGCCTTTCTTGTTTTGCGAGTCAGCTGTGTTTTATTTGTGTGTTGCATTCATCATCGCATCATTTGCATTGCATCGGCACTTCGTTGCCGTCATGTTTTAAAAATTTGCATTCGTTCGTAGTTGCCGCGTTCCCCCCTTGTCTTCGTTCACCGTTCCAAGACCAACCGTGTTTCCGGTTCCCTCTTGTCAAGCCAACAAACCTCTCTCGTCAGCCCGCGATTCCCTCCCGCGCGTCCGAAAGTTGTCCCGTACCCGACCGGGTTTGTTGTGACCGTTGGGTCCGGATCATCCCCTAACATCTACAAAACATCTCCGTTTTCTTATTTGGACTCCCTACCTATTATTTTCTCGATCGTCCGATTTTAATCAGAGGGACCAAATGCCCCTATCAAAAATTCACTTGTTATATATATAGACCTCTTTGTCCATTTTTAGACCAAACCCTAAAATCTAGGGACCTGTCCCATCCTCCCAGCCGCGCCGCCACTCTACCAAATCCCCATCGGGATCCATCCCACCCAACCAGATCACTCCGGCCATGCCTCCTCCTCGCCAAATCCCCATCACCCAAATGCTCGAGGAGAGGAGCTCCTCCAGCAGCCGTGTTCGCCCGCAGCCGTCGTCCTCCGTGGCCAGCAATCGCAGCCCCCGCCGCCGGCTGACCGAACCAGCACCATGGACGCCAAGTTCCCGCTACGCCGCCTCCTCAAGCTCGCCCGCCATCCACCACTGCGACCAGGCGCGCAGCTGCCCGTCTTCGTTGCCACGACAGGAGACCCAAGCGCCATGGCCTGGGCTCGGCCTCGAGATCTTGAGCGCCGCCGTGGCTGCTGCTTGCTCCGTCGACCCGGACGCAAGTCCCAGCCGCCTCCATCTTCTTCCAGGAGCCCGAGCGCTGCTCTCCCCCCGCTGCGCCGGCGAGTCCACCTGCCGGAGCCGTCGACCGCCGCGGCCTCAGGTCTTCAGCGCCGCACCGAAGTCCCGCCGTTGACTGCGCTACCCCGAGGCGTTCTGCCTCCTTCTGGCGGGAGAAGACAGAGGAAGCCGCGCCGCCGCGTTGACCTCCTCCCCACCTGCCTCGCGCGCCTCGATATCCTCCAAGACTGGCCGGATCCATCTTCCCGTGCCCGGGTCCGCCTGTCCGCTCCTTCCGCCGCTCGCCGGAGTCCCACGCGTCCCCGGCGTCGTCAACCACCGCTCCATCCTCTGCTTCGGGCGACAGAGGACGCCGCTCGTCCCTGCTGCATTGACCGTAGCCAGCGCCCCTGGCCCAGCTTCAGCGGCCGCGTGGGCCACCAGCAAGCAGGCCCAGCGCCCCCTTCCAGCCTCCCTCTCCAAGCCGAACGGGCCAAGGCCCACTGGGTGAGGCCAAACCCCAGCACCCGCTGCGAGATCCCCATGCCGGCCTCCCTCTCCGCCAACCTGGGCCTCAGCCCGTGGTGAGCAGCCCAGTTCCAGCAGATTCGGCCTATTATGTTTTTTCCTGGTTCTACAAATTTGCCTATTTCTCCAGTGAATGACAGATTTGCAGAAAACCCCTCATACATCATGCATATAATAACTTCACAACCGTGCATCGGATTAAAATGATTTAAACATGTAAAATGCTTAGAATTTTGTGTAGTTTAATAATATGCCAATTTCACCCATGTTAAAATTGTTTAAAATGCTGTTTGGTTAAATTTTGCTCAAATAACATGCTAAATGCTTTAATTCATAACTAAATAACCGTAACTCAGATTTTAATAAACTTCATATGTAAATGGGGTAGAAAAATGCATAGATTAACATGGTGCGCTTCATTTTGCTGTTTAACAATATTAAAATTGCGTTTATGGCAGAACAGTACCAAATCTAAATTATGGATATGGGGATTTTCCGGTATTGTCGTTTGTTATTTCTGGCCTCATTTAAACGTGCCTAGATAGGTTGTTTAATTATGCTTCACCCCTTGCCATGGTTAACAACATTTAATATTGTTGGTTACTTAAACAAGAGCGAACTAAATAATTAAATGCGGTGTTTCGTCAATATGCAACTCGTTGCATATTGAGCTCCACTTAATTTGTAGTGTTGTTTCTTGCACTTTGCCATGCCATGCCTCATTAAACCGGACATGCATCATATTTGTTTTTGCATCATGCCATGTGTATGTGGTGGTTGTTTACTAGGTTGTTTGTCTCTTTCCGGGTTGCTTCTCTCGTTAGCTTCGGTTTCATTCCGGAGTTGTGAGGATTCGTTCGACTACGTCCGTTTGTCTTCTTCACGGACTCGATCTTCTTCCTTGCGGGATCTCAGGCAAGATGGCCACCCTTCGAAATCACTTCTATCTTTGCTTTGCTAGTTGCTCGTTCTATTGCCATGCTGCGCTACCTACCACTTGCTTTTCAAGCCTCCCAAATTGCCATGAACCTCTAACCTTTGTCACCCTTCCTAGCAAACCGTTGTTTGGCTATGTTACCGCTTTTGCTCAGCCCCTCTTATAGCATTGCTAGTTGCAGGTGAAGATGCAGATTGCTCCATGTTGGATTATGTTTATGTTGGGATATCACAATATCTCTTATCTTAATTAATTCATCTATATACTAGGTAAAGGGTGGAAAGCTCGACCTTATGCCTGGTGTTTGGTTCCACTCTTGCCGCCCTAGTTTCCGTCATACCGGTGTTATGTTCCTTGATTTTGCGTTCCTTACGCGGTTGGGTGATTTATGGGACCCCCTTGACAGTTCGCTTTGATTAAAACTCCTCCAGCAAGGCCCAACCTTGGTTTTACCATTTGCCTACCTAAGCATTTTTCCCTTGGGTTCTGCAGACTCAAGGGTCATCTTTATTTTAAACCCCCGGGCCAGTGTTCCTCTGAGTGCTGGTCCAAACTAGAGCCACTTGCAGCGCCACCTCGGGGAAACTCGAGGTCTGGTTTTAGTTGTACGTAGTGTTCATCCGGTGTGCCCTGAGAACGAGATATGTGCAGCTCCTATCGGGATTTGTGGGCACTTCCGGGCGGCTTTGCTGGTCTTGTTTTACCATTGTCGATATGTCTTGTAAACCGGGATTCCGAGACTGATCGGGTCTTCCTGGGAGAAGGAATATCCTTCGTTGACCGTGAGAGCTTATAATGGGCTAAGTTGGGACACCCCTGCAGGGTATTATCTTTCGAAAGCCGTGCCCGCGGTTATGTGGCAGATGGGAATTTGTTAATATCCGGTTGTAGAGAACTTGACACTTGACCTTAATCAAAATGCATCAACCGCGTGTGTAGCCGTGATGGTCTCTTTTCGGCGGAGTCCGGGAAGTGAACACGGTTTCTGGGTTATGTTTGACGTAAGTAGGAGTTCAGGATCACTTCTTGATCATTGCTAGTTTCACGACCGTTCCTTTGCTTCTCTTCTCGCTCTTATTTGCGTATGTTAGCCACCATATATGCTAGTGCTTGCTGCAGCTCCACCTCACCACCCCTCTTCCTTCCTATAAGCTTAAATAGTCTTGATCTCGCGGGTGTGAGATTGCTGAGTCCTCGTGACTCACAGATACTTCCAAACAGTTGCAGGTGCCGATGATACCAGTGCAGGTGACGCAACCGAGCTCAAGTGGGAGCTCGATGAAGATCTTGTCCGTTGTGTTGTTTCTTTTCTTGTTGATCAGTAGTGGAGCCCAGTTGGGACGATCAGGGATCTAGCAGTTGGGTTGTCTTCTTTTCTTTTGGTTCCGTAGTCAGACCTATGTGTGTATCTCTGAATGATGTATGTTTTATTCATGTATTGTGTGAAGTGGCGATTGTAAGACAACTCTTTATCCCATTCTTGTTCATTACATGGGATTGTGTGAAGATGACCCTTCTTGCGACAAAACCACAATGCGGTTATGCCTCTAAGTCGTGCCTCGACACGTGAGAGATATAGCCGCATCGTGGGCGTTACAGACGCCCCCAAAGAACCCTTCCTCCAAACAGGTGCATAACACCGAGGCTTCGTCCCAGAAGGACCCCGGCCAAGGAGAGGAAAAGACCATGAAGGCGGCGCCTGGAGGTCAAATTTCAGGGGCCGGACACATGGGGAAAAAGATTCCCATGGGAGCTGACGGCGGGGGCCATCTTGAATTCGGCTCCCAGCCGGATGCGATTCCGGAGATCTATACGGCTCTAGAATCAAGCAGGCAGCCTCCCTCAGTTGGAGGGGGCGTGCCTGTTCCACTGGCAACCTCTGTCCAACCAGAGGTGTCGGGTGCTTTGTTGGTGGCGCTGAAGAGCGCCTCCATTGTTGATGAACGCCGTGCCCTTATGGGTGCGGTGATTGAGAAGATTCAGTCAGCTGAGAGTGGACTGAACGAAGCCTGTATTAGCCTGATAAGAGGCTTTGAGGTATGATTTATGAGTTTTCGAAGAGTGTCATAGTATAGATAGTAGCCCCTGATACACTGTTCGGTGAAAGAAAGAACCGGACAGAGGATCGAATTTATGTTCACGGGAAGACTCATAGAATGACATCTATTTCTCTTCTGTTATAAGCAGGCATCTGTAGCGGCTGCTGCCTCTCATACTACGGAGATCTCCGGACTAAATCAAAGTCTGGAGCGGGACAAAGAAGAACTTGGCTAGTTGAAAATGCAGTTGAGAGATAAACAAGGTATGCACAAGTCTTGTTCGCGTTTATTGCGAATGAATTTTCAGTATGAAATAAGCTTCATGATTTGCGCTAGGGATTGTGACCGAAGTCGAAGCCCTTAAGAAGGCTGTGGCCGAGGCCTAGAAAAAGGCAGCCACAGAGCAGGCTCTTCGTGACAAGCACGAGGCCAGGGTTATTAAAGCTGAGCAGGAGTTGCAAGAGGCCGTGAGGAAATGCGAGACCTTGGAGCAGAGCTTAACGGAAAAAGAATCCGAACTCACCAAGGCGCATCAGGCCACGAGCGATGCCCGGGGGGAAACCCAAAGCGCCCTGCAGGGGATCCAAGAGGCGAGAAAGATCGCGGCGGGTAAGGCTTTTTCCATGTAAAGCAAGTATTTGAGGGGAAAACTATGTTTCTAATTTTGAATCCGGATTTCTTAGGGGTATTTGCCGAGCTACCCCGCAGCATATCAGATGCCGCCTAATTCTACCGAGCCGAAGAAAGGAACGCTGTAGATAAGCTCTTCTGGTCGTAGTATTTGGCACCGAATTATCCGGTGCCTTTTGCCGATCAACTGAAATAGCTGATCGAACTACATAAGGCGGCGGAACTAGCCATGAAAGATTTGGTTATCCAGCTATGGCCTGCCGAGCCGATTCCAAGCAGCTACTTCGGGCTCGTGAAGCGGCTTGTGAGCGCTTGCCCTCGACTTGACGTCATCAAGCGGTTGGTCTGTATAGAAGGTGCGCGAATGGCCTTCGCCCGCGCAAAGGTGCACTGGGGGAAGATGGATGCTGAAAAGCTGATGACCGAAGGACCGCCAGAGGGGAAGGAGCACCGCAAGCCCGAATTATATTATGAGAGTGTCCGGAAAGGATCCTACCTTACAACGAAGCTATGCACCAAGGACATTATATTTCCATGAATGCAATCATGTTGTCCTTTGTAATGTTTGAATAAGGTCGTTTATTTATTGCCTGTTATATAAAATTTTACCCACCTGTGCGGCCGTTTTATATGTTAAACCTGAGAGTTGGCCAGTCGTCGACTTCTGCCCCCACGTAAGAAGTACGGGGGTGTTCAGGATAAACCTGAGCACTCTTTATCCCAGTTTTGGGTCCTTCAAAGGAGGTGCTCAGCACAATGAACCAGGCGATCGGACTATAGGGCTTTATCACTCTCACTTAGCCATAGGAGCTTTAGTAAGGTAGGCGCAGCCCCTGGTGTTCGGAAGACCGTACTAGGGGCTCTATGAGCACCTTATCGGAAGAAAAACCGATCCATCGCACGCTGCATTGGTTATGGCATTATGCGGGAGAAATCCTTAAAGATTTTGTGACCTCTCGAACAGCTGACCAGCTCTCGCCGTATCATGACAGTCAGTTTTCGGATTTCTCTACTGAGGTGCTCGTCCGGAAGAACCGGGACACAATCGCAGTATTCTCCCAGTGCTACCTTAGCCGATATAGCGGAACGTAAGGTACCAAAACATGGGAGCCGGGCAAACCCAACTATTGACCCAAGACATGATTCGGAGCTGATGCATATAATGCTATAGGTTCAGGGTCCCGAACTTCCATGAAGGTGTTCGGACTTTATTGCCGTGTTATGGGTAAAATGAAGCCCCTGGCATATTTAAGGCATATCGCTGTGTACGGATGCCACTTGACAAGAGAATTTCAATAAAAATAACAGCAGGTAAGCGTCATATAAATCCACATGTTGTATTTGAATAGTACGTCTATGCGTATGAGTACAGGTAATGTGATAAAAAAAGGAATATGATTGCGGAACCTGCTGAGACCAGGGGGAAGAAGCTGAGTGTGGATCCGTAATATAGCCGGATGGTCATTGCGGGGAATGTCTAAGGATTCCCTTGCGCGTTCAAGCTGCCTCCGTATAGCCCGTCCTGGTCGGCGCAAAGGTGAACCTGCGAAGGAAATGTAAGAAATGTTTGCGTGCCGGAGAGTGGTTGAGCCGCTGAGTGCGGCCTGTCCTGGCCTTCGCCGGAGTGTTTAATTGAGCTCTGGACGAGCCGGGCTATCCTTCCGCGAAGTAGTTCGGAGTCCCTTGACGGTGTCCGGGAGCCTGGACGTCAACTCGAGGTTCGGCTACAAGGTGCTGCTCGTTGCTTCTGCTGCTAAGGCAGTGGTGTACTTGTTAGTGCCGAGGGAAGATTCGGCCTTACCATTGACCATGATGACACCGCGTGGACCGGGCATCTTGAGTTTACGGTAGGCGTAATGTGGCACCGCGTTGAATCAAGCGAACGCGGTTCGTCCGAGCAGTGCCTGATAATCACTGCGGAAAGGGATGATTTCAAAGATTAACTCTTCGGTACGGTAATTTTCTGGTGATCTGAAGACTACCTCAAGGGCAATGGAGCCTGTACAACTGGCTTCCACACCTGGTATAATGCCTCTAAAAGTGGCTTTAGTGGGTTTGATCACCGAATGATCGGTGCCCATCTTGCGCACTGTGTCCTAGTAAAGAAGATTTAGACTGCTGCCTCTGTCCATAAGGACTCGAGTGAGGTGGAACCCGTCAATTATTGGGTTGAGGACTAGTGCGGCTGGATTGCCCTGATTGGCGTTAACCGGACGATCCGTGCGGTTGAAGGTGACCGGCCCTAGTTTATATTATGGGACGACTAGTTCCGTTAAGTCGGCATCCCTAAGGGTGCATATCCGGTCCGAGTTGGGAATTTGGGTGGTATTTACCACATTCACCGATTGAATATGCAGGAGAAATTTCTTTTGCCCTCCTGTATTCGGTGATCTGGGCTCTTCGTCGCCATCATCGCTTTGAGACCCCCCTTCTCCGTTTTTGGCGCCTGCCCTGCCGGCTTGTTTGAAGACCCAGCATTCTCTGTTGGTATGGTTGGTTGGCGTTCCTGGGGTGCCATGAATTTGGCATTGGCGATCGAGTATGCGGTCCAGACTGGATGGACCCGAATTGTTATTTTTGGGTGGCCCTTTCCGCTCACCGGATTTTGAGCCCCTAAACCCGGCATTAACTGCCATATTTTCGGTGTTTTCACCATATTTGTGGCGCTTGTGTTTGCTGCGTCGTGGTTTGCCATTGCTATCCCTGGCCTCTGACGTGCCAGGTTTGCTTGCGGTATTGTTACTATGAGCCAACCAGCTATCTTCGCCCACGCAAAAGCGGGTCATAAGTGTCGTGAGGGCTGCCATGGATTTTGGCTTCTCCTGGCCGAGGTGCCGGGCGAGCCACTCATCACGGATGTTATGCTTAAATGCCGCTAAGGCCTCTGCATTCGGACAGTCGACAATTTGGTTCTTCTTAGTTAGGAACCGGGTCTAGAATTTCCTGGCCGATTCCCCTGGCTGCTGAGTTATATGACTTAAATCGTCAGTATCCGGCGGTCGCACATAAGTGCCTTGGAAATTGTCCAGGAATGCATCTGCCAGGCTTCCCAGCTTCCGATGGAGTTTTCCGGCAAGCTATTAAGCCAATGCCGAGCTGGCCCTTTGAGTTTTAGCGGGAGATACTTGATGGCATGTAGATCATCCCCGCGGGCCATGTGAATGTGGAGGAAGAAGTCTTCCATCCATACCGCGGGGTCTGTAGTACCATCATATGATTCAATGTTTACGGGTTTAAAACCCTCTGGGAATTCGTGATCCATTACTTCATCAGTGAAGCATAGGGGGTGTGCGGCGCCTCTGTGCCGGGCTATATCACGACGCAGTTCATAGAGTCTTGTCTGCTATATTCGGCCCGGCCGGATTTGCTTTTAGTATATCCGACTTTACGGTCATCGTCCCGCGTTGGGGAGCCCCCCCATGAACCGTAGATCGATCTTGCATGTTTTGCTTTGTTTTCCAATACGTCTCGTAGGTCCCGCGTGTTGCCTCGGGCCTTGGTGTTTTTGTTTGAATGGCGGCGGGGTGTGGGCTGGACTTCGGGTTGATATGCCTCTCTGTCTCGGCCGTGAGGTGGCCGATCAGCCGCATCATACGCTGGTGATGTGGGTTTCAATGCTTCCTCCTCGAGTTGGGGTAGCAACCTGCGCTTTGGGTAACTCTTGGTTGGGCGCTCGAGTTCGTATTCCTCGGTCGCCAGGAGTTCAGTCCATCTATCCGCCAGCAGATCTTGATCAGCTCGAAGCTGTTGTTGCTTTTTCTTCAGGCTGTTTGTTGTGGCTATAAGCCGGCGCTTGAAGCGCTCCTGCTTGACAGGATCCTCAGGCACGATAAATTCTTCGTCGCCGAGGCTCACCTCGTCTTCGGAGAGAGGCATGTAATTGTCATCCTCTGATTCTCCGTCTGCTGCCTGTTCCGGAGGGTTAGCTTGTTCATCCTCCCGCTCGAGGTCTGGCTGGAGGGGATTATCCGGAGCGTTATTGTCTCTTGTGCCAGTATCGCTGCTTTTGCTATGGCAAGACTTAGAGCGGCGCCGCTGACGTCGGTGCTTGGATTGCTTCTTGGAGGGATTATCCTCCGTTGTCTTATCGCCATCCCCTTCTTTGGGGGTGTCCACCATTTATATGTCATACGACGAGGTGGTAGTCCAGCGCCCTGTGGGCGGTGGTTCTTGATCGTCTCCTGCATCGTCGTCCATACCGTCGATGTCTTCGGAGCCGAAGTCGAGCATGTCGGTTAAATCGTCGACAGTGGCTACTAAGTGGGTGGTGGGTGGGGAGCGAATTTCTTCATCGTCCGCATCCCATTCTTGCCGGACATAGTTCGGCCAAGGGTCTCCTGACAGGGAGAGTGACCTCAACGAGTTTAGCACGTCGCCAAAGGGCGAGTGCTGAAAGATATCCGCGAAGGTAAACTCCATGATCGGTGCCCAATCGGATTCGATAGGCACGGACGCAGGCGGCTCGGATCCCATGGCCGGGGACGAATCCAACGGCTCGGCAACACGGGTCTCATGGGAGGTGAAGTCAGTATTCGGCTCTATCGCCGCTGAGTGTGCCGCCTCTGTGGCGGGGTCCATCCACCCATCCGCAGATGGCACAATTTGTTCCGGATTGAGGGCCGGAGTAGTTCCAGGTGTGATCTCCCGAACACTGTCCGACGGCAGAGCTAAGTCACGCTCGTCGTGATTGTGCGGCGCACCTGACATGGGCTCGAATCCGTCGAAGATGAAGTCTCCGCGGATGTCGGCAGTATAGTTCAAGTTTCCAAACATGACCTGATGGCCAGGGGCGTAGCTCTCGATCTGCTCCAGATGGCCAAGCGAGTTGGCCCGCAGTACGAAGCCGCCGAATACGAAGATCTGTGCGGGGAGGAAAACCTCACCCTGGATCGCATCGTTGCCGATGATCGAAGGAGCCATCTAGCCTTACGGTGACAGCACAGTGGAACTCTCAATGAAAGCACCAATGTCGGTGTCAAAACCGGCGGATCTCGGGTAGGGGGTCCCGAACTGTGCGTCTAAGATAGATGATAACAGGAGGCGGGGGACACGATGTTTACCCAGGTTCGGGCCCTCTCGATGGAGGAAATACCCTACTTCCTGCTTGATTGATCTTAATGATATGAGTATTACAAGAGTTGATCTACCACGAGATCGTAGAGGCTAAACCCTAGAAGCTAGCATATGGTATGATTGTTGTTGTCCTACAGACTAAACCCTCCGGTTTATATAGACACCGGAGGGGGCTAGGGTTACACAGAGTCGGTTACAAGGGAGGAGATCTATATATCTGTATTGCCAAGCTTGCCTTCCACGCCAAGGAGAGTCCCATCCGGACACGGGACGAAGTCTTCAATCTTGTATCTTCATAGTCCAACAGACCGGCCAAAGGATATAGTCCGGCTGTCCGAGGACCCCCTAATCCAGGACTCCCTCAGGCGGGGCGGCTGTTTGGTCGGTGGTGGCTGGCGGCTCAGGGGGGTGGAGGTTGAAGATGAACTGTAGGCCCTTGATTTCGTATCCAATGGCTGCAAAATCGACTGACTAGAGATGAAAAAGTCAGTCGTCTGACATGTAGCCTCACCTCTAGTGCGTTCAGTTTCGACAGTAAAATTCAGTTTCGACAGCAAAATTCAGTGTCGACAGTTAAGTTCAGTTTCGATTGTTAAATTCAGTTTCGACAGTTATGTTCAGAGATGAGCGGCTGATGTATACATCTACCACTTTGTGGTTATGTATTATGTATTTTACGTCATCTATTGGAGATGCTATTAGAATTCCACTCAGGTTAACGTTGTCTCGCTTGTCCTGCTTCAGCCTCGGCGTCGTACAACTCACCGGAGCTGCTCCAACGACAAAACCCTCCATCACAGTGGAGCAGTACCTTGGGCTCCATCTCCAGACGCCTAAGATCTTCTTCCCCTCCTCCGACAGCCAAGTCAGTTGGAGCATCCTCACCGGCCAACCCAATCACGCTGAGATCGACATGGCTTCGCCAAAGAGGTTGTACACTTCTTGTGGATTGACTTAATCTCACCATACTTGTTTGCATCCTGTGATCTTCCAATTCTTGTGAACCAAACACCCAGATTGGCAGAAATCCTGTGTTTTTAAATTCTCTGTTTTGCACGTGCATTCCTATCCTATTCCTGTCTATTTCCTATCCCTGCATTGTTAGAATCCTCAAATTCAAACAAGCCCTTACACAATAACTTCTGTTAATGATATGTGTCAAAGAAAACTTTGTGTGGTTTTTCCTGCTCCTGCGGTGCTGTGTTCCACCCCAGCTCAGCTGCTCCAATGATGGAAGGGTTCACCACAGCAGGGATCCGCTCTCCAGACTGTCTTTCGCCGCCTCAGATCTTCTTCCCCGCCGCTAGTAGCCACGACAACTGCATTACCATCATCAACTGAGCAGATGACCTTGAGGACTACACGGGTCCGCAAGAGAGGTCGCACTCTTCCGTGTCTGCTTACTTATGCATCGCTTAATATGATGACATGCTACTTTATCATCGTGTTCACCTATTAGACTCCGACCCAGGTCCAAACTTATGCTGAAACTTGAGTTTTTAAATGGTTGTGGGGTACATATTGGGGCAGCAATCAGTACTGTCTGTCTACGGTCTAGTTAATCTCGGGTGTCTACTATGAGTTTCATGTTGGGTGCAAACAAACATTAAAGGAGCCATTGTCTGTATTTTTAACTAAAGCTATTATCTGCCCGCTATCATTGGTTTTCGGTCTATCCACAGTTTGCTACCATCACTCTGGATTTGTGCATGCACTCCTTACATAATCTCACTATGTTTTATTCCTATGCATGTCAGTTATTGTACACAATGGAACTGAACATGTAGAGCAAAAGAGACGAGCCTTGCGTGGCAATAAAATTTCATGCATACGTCGCTCCATGGTGGGTGCAAAGGCAGCCCCCCTCCACCCATTTCAAATCGTAATCAAGAGGAAGATAACTGTTCTGAGGGGTATTCAGAAGCAGAAGACCACTCCTATTTACCCCATGAGGTCTTCGCTCTAACTTGGCATGCTGATGTTGGTTATATCATGCATATGGTGCCTTGCATTGCTTACTTTATACATCAAATATGTCCACTACTTAGTTTAGACATGCTTTGTGTGAATGCCATCTGTTTAGTTTATTCATCGTTTATGTGAATTATGCAATGCCATCCTGTTTAGCCAGGCATCATATATGTGAATTTTGCAATGCCATCCTGCTTAGCCAGTCATCTTATATGTGAATTATATCAGGCCATCCTTTTTTCGTTACGTATTACATTTGTCAACAGTTTCGTGTGCATCAACCATTTGACACGGTGATGGAAAATTCTGGAGTAAAAACAAGGTCTTTAGAGCAGACTATGCTATCTGACGAAGCGCATCTCTCGCTGGTTACGGATAGCTCCTCGGAGGAGGATTTAGAGACAGATGACCAGTCCTATTCCCCCCCCCCCCGAGGTGCATGCTCTAACTTGGCAGGGTTATGTTGCTCATATCGTGCGTATGGTATCTGATACGTCTCCAACGTATCTATAATTTTTGATTGTTCCATGCTATTATATTATCCATCTTGGACGTTTTATGGGCTTTACTATGCACTTTGATATTACTTTTGGGACTAACCTATTGACCCAGAGCCTAGTGCCGGTTTATGCTTTTTCCCTTGTTTCAGTGTTTCGCGGAAAAGGAATATCAAACGGAGTCCAAACGGAATGAAACCTTCGGGAAAGTTATTTTTGGAACGAAAGCAATCCAGGGGACTTGGAGTGCACGTCAGGGAATCAACGAGGAAGGCACGAGGCAGGGGGGCGCGCCCACCCCCTGAGCGCCTCCACCCTCGTGGGCCCCTCGTGGCTCCCCTGACGTATTTCTTCTTCCTATATATACCAATATACCCTAAAACCTTCGGGGAACAGAATAGATCGAGAGTTCCGCCGCCGCAAGCCTCTGTAGCCACCAAAACCCAATCGGGCCCTGTTCCGGCACCCTGCCGGAGGGGGGATCCCTCACCGGTGGCCATCTTCATCATCCCGGCACTCTCCATGACGAGGAGGGAGTAGATCACCCTCGGGGCTGAGGGTATGTACTAGTAGCTATGTGTTTGATCTCTCTCTCTCTCTCTCTCGTGTTCTTGATTTGGCACGATCTTGATGTATCGCGAGCTTTGCTATTGTAGTTGGATCTTATGATGTTTCCCCCCCTCTACTCTCTTGTAATGGATTGAGTTTTCCCTTTGAAGTTATCTTATCGGATTGAGTCTTTAATGATTTGTGAACACTTGATGTATGTCTTGCGTGGGATAACCGTGGTGACAATGGGTTATTCTATTGATTCACTTGATGTATGTTTTGGTGATCAACTTGCGGGTTCCGCCCATGAACCTATGCATAGGGGTTGGCACACGTTTTCGTCTTGACTCTTTGGTAGAAACTTTGGGGCACTCTTTGAGGTTCTATGTGTTGGTTGAATAGATGAATCTGAGATTTGTGTGATGCATATCGTATAATCATACCCACGGATACTTGAGGTGACATTGGAGTATCTAGGTGACATTAGGGTTTTGGTTGATGTGTGTCTTAAGGTGTTATTTTACTACGAACTCTAGGGCTATTTGTGACACTTATAGGAATAGCCCAATGGATTGATCGGAAAGAATAACTTTGAGGTGGTTTCGTACCCTACCATAATCTCTTCGTTTGTTCTCCGCTATTAGTGACTTTGGAGTGACTCTTTGTTGCATGTTGAGGGATATTTATATGATCCAATTATGTTATTATTGTTGAGAGAACTTGCACTAGTGAAAGTATGAACCCTAGGCCTTGTTTCCTATCATTGCAATAGCATTTGTGCTCACTTTAATCATTAGTTACCTTGCTGTTTTTATATTTTCAGATTACAAAAACCTATATCTACCATCCATATTGCACTTGTATCACCATCTCTTCGCCGAACTAGTGCACCTATACAATTTACCATTGTATTGGGTGTGTTGGGGACACAAGAGACTCTTTGTTATTTTGTTGTAGGGTTGTTTGAGAGAGACCATCTTCATTCTACGCCTCCCACGGATTGATAAACCTTAGGTCATCCACTTGAGGGAAATTTGCTACTGTCCTACAAACCTCTACACTTGGAGGCCCAACAACGTCTACAAGAAGAAGGTTGCGTAGTAGACATGAAGCTCTTTTCTGACGCCGTTGCCGGGGAGGCTAGGTAAGCGGCACTCACACACCGTCAACTAAGCAGTTTCTGGCGCCGTTGCCGGGGAGGTGAGTGCTTGAAGGTATATCTTTAGATCTTGCAATCGAATCTTTTAGTTTCTTGTTTTATCACTAGTTTAGTCTATAAAAGAAAACTACAAAAAAATGGAATTGAGTTTGCCTCATACGCTTCATCTTTTTAATATCTTTTGTGAGTATGATGGAAAGGAAAATTGTGCCAAAGTGTTAGAAGAAGAATGCATTAAAATGTTTGGCACTAAATCATTGAATGATGGGCTTGATTGCAATGTTGTTAGTATGAATTCTTTGAATACCCATGATGCTAATGATATGCAAAGCCACAAGCTTGGGGATGCTATGTTTAATGAAGATGATATTTTTAGTCCCCCAAGTTTGGATATCCAAATTTATTATGATGATAGCATGCCTCCTACTTATGATGATTATGTTGATGAAAGTGGGTTTGGAAGAGTGTCAACTTTAGGAAGTAATGATCCCACTATTTTGGAGGATGTTGAATATTTTTGTGATAATTATGAAAGTGGATTTGGAGAGGTCATGACTTTATTTAGTGATGAATCCACTATTTCGGAAGAGGTTCCAATTGATTATGAGAACAAAGTTGCTATCTATGATGATTATTGCGATGACTTGTATGCTATTAAGAATAATGATAACCATGAAACTTGTCATCATGATTTTAGTTTTCAATTGGATTATGCCTCACATGATAATTATTTTGTTGAGTTTGCTCCCACTACTATAGATGAGAATAAATTTGCTTATGTGGAGAGTAGTAAATTTCCTATGCTTGTAGATCAGTAAAAGAATGCTTTATGTGATGGTTATATTGTTGAATTCATTCATGATGCTACTGAAAATTATTATTAGGGAGGAACATATGCTTGTAGGAATTGCAATAATATCAAGTTTCCTCTCTATGTGTTGAAAATCTTGGAGTTATGCTTGTTTTGCCTTCCTATGCTAGTTGATTATTGTTCCCATAAATTGTTTGCTCAAAAAATCCCTATGCATAGGAAGTGGGTTAGACTTAAATGTGCTAGTCATACTCTTCATGATGCTCTCTATATGTTTCAATTCTTATCTTTTATGTGAGCATCATTGAAATCATCATGCCTAGCTAGGGGCGTTAAACGTTAGCGCTTGTTGGGAGGCAACCCAATTTTATTTTAGTTTCTTACTTTTTGGTTCTGTTTAGTAATAAATAATCCATCTAGCTTCTGTTTAGATGTGGTTTTGTGTTTTAATTAGTGTTTGTGCCAAGTAGAACCTTTGGGAAGACTTGGGTGAAGTCTTTATGATCATGCTGTAAAAAACAGAAACTTTAGCGCTCACGAGATTAGCTAAAACGTTTAACTGGAGAGTGCTATTTAGTTGATTCTTTTTTAAGATGATTACTAGACAAATTACTCAGGTCCACCAATTTATTTTATAATTTTTGGAGTTCCAGAAGTTTGCGTTAGTTACAGTTTACTACAGACTGTTCTGTTTTTGACAGATTCTGTTTTTCGTGTGTTGTTTGCTTATTTTGATGACTCTATGGCTAGTAAAATAGTTTATAAACCATAGAGAAGTTGGAATACAGTAGGTTTAACACCAATACAAATAAAGAATGAGTTCATTACAGTACCATGAAGTGGTGTTTTGTTTTATTTCGCTAACGGAGCTCACGAGATTTTTTGTTAAGTTTTGTGTTGTGAAGTTTTCAAGTTTTGGGTAAAGATTCGATGAACTATGGAATAAGGAGTGGCAAGAGCCTAAGCTTGGGGATTCCCAAGGCACCCCAAGGTAATATTCAAGGATAACCAAGAGCCTAAGCTTGGGTATGCCCGGGAAGGCATCCCCTCTTTCGTCTTAGTTCATCGGTAACTTCACTTGGAGCTATATTTTTATTCACCACATGATATGTGTTTTGCTTGGAGCGTCATTTTATTTTATTTTAGACTTGCTTTCTGTTTGAATAAAATACCAAGATCTGAAATTCTTAAATGTTAGAGAGTCTTCACATAGTTACATAATTATACAACTACTCATTGATCTTCACTTATATCTTTCGGGGTAGTCCGTCGTTTGCTCTAGTGCTTCACTTATATCTTTTAGAGCACAATGGTGGTTTTATTTTGAAGAAATAGATGAACTCTCATGCTTCAGTTATATTATTTTGAGAGTCTTAAACATCATGGTAATTTGCTTAATCCTAATATGCTAGGTATTCAAGACTAGTAAAAACTTTCTTATGAGTGTGTTGAATACTAAGAGAAGTTTGATGCTTGATGATTGTTTTGAGATATGGAGGTAGTGATATTAAAGTTGTGCTAGTTGAGTAGTTGTGAATTTGAGAAATACTTGTGTTGAAGTTTGCAAGTCCCGTAGCATGCATGTATGGTAAACGTTATGTAACAAATTTGAAACATGGGGTGTTCTTTGACTGTCCTCCTTATGAGTGGCGGTCGGGGACGCGCGATGGTCTTTTCCTACCAATCTATCCCCCTAGGAGCATGCACGTAGTGCTTGGTTTTTGAAGACTTGTAGATTTTTGCAATAAGTATGTGAGTTCTTTATGACTAAGGTTGAGTCCATGGATTATACGCACTCTTACCCTTCCATCATTGCTAGCCTCTTCGGTACCGTGCATTGCCCTTTCTCACATTGAGAGTTGGTGCAAACTTCGCCGGTGCATCCAAACCCCGTGATATGATACGCTTTTTCACACATAAACCTCCTTATATCTTCCTCAAAACAGCCACCATACCTACCTATTATGGCATTTCCATAGCCAATCCGAGATATATTGCCATGCAACTTTCCACCGTTTCGTTTATCATGACACGTTCATCATTGTCATATTGCTTTGTATGATCATGTAGTTGACATAGTATTTGTGGCAAAGCCACCATTCATAATTCTTTCATACATGTCACTCTTGATTCATTGCATATCCCGGTACACCGCCGGAGGCATTCATATAGAGTCATACTTTGTTCTAGTATCGAGTTGTAATCATTGAGTTGTAAATAGATAGAAGTGTGATGATCATCATTTTCTAGAGCATTGTCCCAAGTGAGGAATAATAATAAAAAGAGAAAGGCCATAAAAAAGAAAAATAAGAAGGCCCAAAAAAAGAGAGAAAAAGAGAGCAGGGACAATGCTACTATCCTTTTCCACACTTGTGCTTCAAAGTAGCACCATGATCTTCATGATAGAGAGTCTCTTGTTTTGTCACTTTCATATACTAGTGGGAATTTTTCATTATAGAACTTGGCTTGTATATTCCAACAATGGGCCTCCTCAAGTGCCCTAGGTCTTCATGAGAAAGCAAGTTGGATGCACACCCACTTAGTTTCTTTTGTTGAGCTTTCATATATTTATAGCTCTAGTGCATCCGTTGCATGGCAATCCCTACTCCTTGCATTAACATCAGTCGATGGTCATCTCCATGGCTCATTGATTAGCCGCGTTGATGTGAGACTTTCTCCTTTTTTGTCTTCTCCACATAACCCCCATCATTATATTCTATTCCACCCATAGTGCTATATCCATGGCTCACGCTCATGTATTGCGTGAAGGTTGCAAAAGTTTGAGATTACTAAAGTATGAAACAATTGCTTGGCTTGTCATCGGGGTTGTGCATGATGAGAGCATTCTTGTGTGACGAAAATGGAGCATGACTAAACTATATGATTTTGTAGGGATGAACTTTCTTTGGCCATGTTATTTTGAGAGGACATAATTGCTTAGTCAGTTGTTGGAAATATGCCCTAGAGGCAATAATAAATGGTTATTATTATATTTCTTTGTTCATGGTAATTGTCTATTGTTCATGCTATAATTGTATTGTCCGGAAATCGTAATACATGTGTGAATACATAGACCACAATGTGTCCCTAGTAAGCCTCTAGTTGACTAGCTCATTGATCAACAGATAGTCATGGTTTCCTGACTATGGACATTGGATGTCGTTGATAACGGGATCACATCATTAGGAGAATGATGTGATGGACAAGACCCAATCCTAAGCATAGCATAAAAGATCGTGTAGTTTCGTTTGCTAGAGCTTTTCCAATGTCAAGTATCTTTTCCTTAGACCATGAGATCGTGCAACTCCCGGATACCGTAGGAGTGCTTTGGGTGTGCCAAACGTCACAACGTAACTGGGTGACTATAAAGGTGCACTACGGGTATCTCCGAAAGTGTCTGTTGGGTTAGCATGGATCGAGACTGGGATTTGTCACTCCGTGTGACGGAGAGGTATCTCTGGGCCCACTCGGTAATGCATCATCATAATGAGCTCTATGTGACTAAGGCGTTAGTCATGGGATCATGCATTGCGGTACGAGTAAATAGACTTGCCGGTAACGAGATTGAACAAGGTATTGGGATACCGACGATCGAATCTCGGGCAAGTAACATACCGATTGACAAAGGGAATTGCATACGGGATTGATTGAATCCTCGACACCGTGGTTCATCCGATGAGATCGTCGTGGAACATGTGGGAGCCAACATGGGTATCTAGATCCCGCTGTTGGTTATTGACCGGAGAGGCGTCTCGGTCATGTCTGCATGTCTCCCGAACCCGTAGGGTCTACACACTTAAGGTTCGGTGACGCTAGGGTTGTAGAGATATGTGTATGCGGAAACCCGAAAGTTGTTCAGAGTCCCGGATGAGATCCCGGACATCATGAGGATTTCCGGAATGGTCCGGAGGTAAAGAATTATATATAGGAAGTCAAGTTTCGGCCACCGGGAAAATTTCGGGGGTTACCGGTATTGTACCGGGACCACCGGAAGGGTCCCGGGGGTCCACTGGGTGGGGCCACCTATCTGCCCCGTGGGCTGAAGTGGGAAGGGAACCAGCCCCTAGTGGGCTGGGCGCCCCCCCATGGGCCTCCCCCCATGCGCCTAGGGTTGCAAACCCTAGGGTGGGGGGCTTCCCACTTGCCTTGGGGGGCAAGGCACCCCCCTGGCCGCCGCCCCCCATCCAAATGGGATCCCTGGCCGGCCCCCCCCTCCCAGGGGGCCTATATAAAGGGGGGGAGGGAGGGCAGCAACATCATAGCCTTGGGCGCCTCCCTCCTCCCCTACAACACCTCTCTCTCTCTCTCGTATATGCTCGGCGAAGCCCTGCCGACATCCTGCTGCATCCACCACCACGCCGTCGTGCTGCTGGATCTCCATCAACCTCTCCTTCCCCCTTGCTGGATCAAGAAGGAGGAGACGTCACTGCACCGTACGTGTGTTGAACGCGGAGGTGCCGTCCGTTCGGCACTCGGTCATCGGTGATTTGGATCACGGCGAGTACGACTCCGTCATCCACGTTCATTGGAACGCTTCCGCTCGCGATCTACAAGGGTATGTAGATGCACTCCTTTCCCCTCGTTGCTAGTATACTCCATAGATGCATCTTGGTGAGCGTAGGAAAATTTTAAAATTATGCTACGATTCCCAACAGTGGCATCATGAGCCAGGTTTATGCGTAGTTACTATGCACGAGTAGAACACAAAGCAGTTGTTTGCGTTGAGTTTGCCAATTCTTCTTGCCGCTACTAGTCTTATCTTGTTTCGGCGGCATTGTGGGATGAAGCGGCCCGGACCGACCTTACACGTACGCTTACGTGAGACAGGTTCCACCGACTGACATGCACTAGTTGCATAAGGTGGCTAGCGAGTGTCTGTCTCTCCTACTTTAGTCGGAACGGATTCGATGAAAAGGGTCCTTATGAAGGGTAAATAGAAATTGGAAAATCACGTTGTGGTCATACGTAGGTAAGAAACGTTCTTGCTAGAAACCTACGAACCACGTAAAAACTTGCAACAACAATTAGAGGACGTCTAACTTGTTTCTGCAGCATGTGTGATGTGATGTGATATGGCCAGAAGATGTGATGAATGATATATGTGATGTATGAGATTGATCATATTCTGGTAATAGGAATCACGACTTGCATATCGATGAGTATGACAACCGGCGGGAGCCATAGGAGTTGTCTTTATTATTTTGTATGACCTGCGTGTCATTGAATAACGCCATGTAAATTACTTTACTTTGTTGCTAAACGTGTTAGCCATAGAAGTAGAAGTAATTGTTGGCGTCACGACTTCATGAAGACACAATGATGGAGATCATGGTGTCATGCCGGTGACGAAGATGATCATGGTGCCCCGAAGATGGAGATCAAAGGAGCATAATGATATTGGCCATATCATGTCACTATTTGATTGCATGTGATGTTTATCATGTTTTTGCATCTTATTTGCTTAGAACGACGGTAGTAAGTATGATGATCCCTTATAATAATTTCAAGAAAGTGTTCACCCTAACTGTGCACCGTTGCGAAGGTCCGTTGTTTCGAAGCACCACGTGATGATCGGGTGTGATAAATTCTAACGTTCGAATACAACGGGTGTTGACGAGCCTAGCATGTACAGACATGGCCTCGGAACACACGCAATACACTTAGGTTGACTTGACGAGCCTAGCATATACAGACATGGCCTCGGAACACGGAGGACCGAAAGGTCGAGCATGAGTCGTATAGAAGATACGATCAACATGGAGATGTTCACCGATCTTGACTAGTCCGTCTCACGTGATGATCGGACACGGCCTAGTTAAACTCGGATCATGTTTCACTTAGATGACCAGAGGGATGTCTATCTGAGTGGGAGTTCATTGAATAATTTGATTATATGAACTTAATTATCATGAACTTAGTCTAAAATCTTTACACTATGTCTTGTAGATCAAATGGCCAATGTTGTCCTCAATTTCAACGCGTTCCTAGAGAAAACCAAGCTGAAAGATGATGGCAGCAACTATACGGACTGGGTCCGGAACCTGAGGATTATCCTCATAGTAGCCAAGAAAGATTATGTCCTAGAAGCACCGCTAGGTGAAGCACCAATCCCACAAAACCAAGACGTTATGAACGCTTGGCAGCAGCGTGCTGATGATTACTCCCTCGTTCAGTGCGGCATGCTTTACAGCCTAGAACCGGGTCTCCAAAAGCGTTTTGAGAAACATGGAGCATATGAGATGTTCGAGGAGCTGAAATTGGTTTTCCAAGCTCATGCCTGGGTCGAGAGATATGAAGTCTCCGACAAGTTCTTCAGCTGTAAAATGGAGGAAAACAGTTCTGTAAGTGAGCACATACTCAGAATGTCTGGGTTGCACAACTGCTTGACTCAGCTGGGAGTTAATCTCCCGGATGACGCGGTCATTGACAGAATCCTTCAGTCGCTTCCACCAAGCTTCAAGAGCTTTGTGATGAACTACAATATGCAGGGAATGGAAAAGACCATTCCTGAGGTATATTCAATGCTGAAATCAGCGGAGGTGGAGATCAGAAAAGAACATCAAGTGTTGATTGTGAATAAAACCACTAAGTTCAAGAAGGGCAAGGGTAAGAAGAACTTCAAGAAGGACGGCAAGGGAGTTGCCGCGCCCGGTAAACCAGTTACTGGGAAGAAGTCAAAGAATGGACCCAAGCCTGAAACTGAGTGCTTTTATTGCAAGGGAAGTGGTCACTGGAAGCGGAACTGCCCCAAATACTTAGCGGAAAAGAAGGCCGGCAACACCAAAGGTATATGTGATATACATGTAATTGATGTGTACCTTACCAGTACTCGTAGTAGCTCCTGGGTATTTGATACCGGTGTGGTTGCTCATATTTGTAACTCAAAATAGGAACTACGGAATAAACGGAGACTGGCGAAGGACGAGGTGACGATGCGCGTCGGGAATGGTTCCAAGGTCGATGTGATCGCCGTCGGCACGCTACCTCTGCATCTACCCACGGGATTAGTTTTAAACCTCAATAATTGTTATTTAGTGCCAGCTTTGAGCATGAACATTGTATCTGGATCTCGTTTAATTCGAGATGGCTACTCATTTAAATCTGAGAATAATGGTTGTTCTATTTATTTGAGAGATATGTTTTATGGTCATGCCCCGCTGGTTAATGGTTTATTCTTGATGAATCTCGAACGTGATGTTACACATGTTCATAGTGTGAATACCGAAAGATGTAAAGTTGATAACGATAGTCCCACATATCTGTGGCACTGCCGCCTTGGTCACATTGGTGTCAAGCGCTTGAAGAAGCTCCATGCAGATGGACTTTTGGAGTCTCTTGATTACGAATCATTTGACACGTGCGAACCATGCCTCATGGGTAAGATGAACAAGACTCCGTTCTCCGGAACAATGGAGCAAGCAACCAACTTATTGGAAATCATACATACCGATGTGTCCGGTCCAATGAGTGTTGAGGCTCGCGGAGGATATCGTTATGTTCTCACTCTCACTGATGATTTAAGTAGATATGGGTATGTCTACCTAATGAAACACAAGTCTGAAACCTTTGAAAAGTTCAAGGAATTTCAGAGTGAAGTTGAGAATCAACATGACAGAAAAATAAAATTCTTACGATCAGATCGTGGTGGAGAATATTTAAGTCACGAATTTGGTACACACTGAAGGAAATGTGGAATAGTTTCACAACTCACGCCGCCTGGAACACCTCAGAGAAATGGTGTGTCCGAACATCGTAATCGCACTCTATTGGATATGGTGCGATCTATGATGTCTCTTACCAATTTACCGCTCTCATTTTGGGGCTATGCTTTAGAGACTACCGCATTCACTTTAAATAGGGCTCCGTCGAAATCCGTTGAGACGACACCGTATGAATTATGGTTTGGGAAGAAACCTAAGCTGTCGTTTCTAAAAGTTTGGGGATGCGATGCTTATGTCAAGAAACTTCAACCTGAAAAGCTCGAACCCAAGTCGGAAAAATGCGTCTTCATAGGATACCCTAAGGAAACTATTGGGTATACCTTCTACCTCAGATCCGAAGGCAAGATCTTCGTTGCCAAGAACGGGTCCTTTTTGGAGAAGGAGTTTCTCTCGAAAGAATTGAGTGGGAGGAAAGTGGAACTTGATGAGGTGATAGTCACCCCTTCCGAACCGGAATGTAGCGCAGCGCGGGGAAATGTTCCTGTGGTGCCTACACCGACTGGGGAGGAAGTTAATGATGATGATCATGAAGCTTCGGATCAAGTTACTGAACTTCATAGGTCCACAAGGACACGTTCCGCACCAGAGTGGTACGGCAACCCTGTCCTGGAAATCATGTTGTTAGACAACGGTGAACCTTCGAACTATGAAGAAGCGATGGCGGGCCCGGATTCCGACAAATGGCTAGAAGCCATGAAATCCGAGATAGGATCCATGTATGAAAACGAAGTATGGACTTTGACTGACTTGCCCGATGATCGGCGAGCCATAGAAAACAAATGGATCTTTAAGAAGAAGACGGACGCGGATGGTAATGTGACCATCTACAAAGCTCGACTTGTCGCTAAGGGTTATCGACAAGTTCAAGGGGTTGACTACGATGAGACTTTCTCTCCCGTAGCGAAGCTGAAGTCCGTCCGAATCATGTTAGCAATTGCCGCATACTATGATTATGAGATATGGCAGATGGACGTCAAAACGACATTCCTTAACGGCTTCCTTAAGGAAGAGTTGTATATGATGCAGCCGGAAGGTTTTGTCGATCCTAAGAATGCTAACAAAGTATGCAAGCTCCAGCGCTAAATCTATGGGCTGGTGCAAGCATCTCGGAGTTGGAACATTCGCTTTGATGAGATGATCAAAGCGTTTGGGTTTACACAGACTTATGGAGAAGCCTGTGTTTACAAGAAAGTGAGTGGGAGCTCTGTAGCATTTCTCATATTATATGTGGATGACATACTTTTGATGGGAAATGATATAGAATTCTTGGAAAGTATAAAGGCCTATTTGAATAAGTGTTTTTCAATGAAGGACCTTGGAGAAGCTGCTTATATATTAGGCATCAAAATCTATAGAGATAGATCAAGACGCCTCATTGGTCTTTCACAGAGTACATACCTTGACAAGATATTGAAGAAGTTCAATATGGATCAGTCCAAGAAGGGGTTCTTGCCTGTATTGCAAGGTGTGCAGTTGAGCACGGCTCAATGCCCGACCACGGCAGAAGATAGAGAAAAGATGAGTGTCATCCCCTATGCCTCGGCCATAGGGTCTATTATGTATGCCATGCTGTGTACCAGACCTGATGTAAACCTTGCCGTAAGTTTGGTAGGAAGGTACCAAAGTAATCCCGGCATGGAACACTTGATAGCGGTCAAGAATATCCTGAAGTACCTGAAGAGGACTAAGGATATGTTTCTCGTTTATGGAGGTGACGAAGAGCTCGTCGTAAAGGGTTACGTCAACGCTAGCTTCGACACAGATCTGGATGACTCGAAGTCACAGACCGGATACGTGTATATTTTGAATGGAGGAGCAGTAAGCTGGTGCAGTTGCAAGCAAAGCGTCGTGGCGGGATCTACATGTGAAGCGGAGTACATGGCAGCCTCGGAGGTAGCACAGGAAGCAGTCTGGATGAAGGAGTTCGTTACCGACCTAGGGGTGATTCCCAATGCGTCGGGCCCGATGACTCTTTTCTGTGACAACACTGGAGCTATTGCCCTTGCGAAGGAGCCCAGGTTTCACAGGAAGACCAGGCATATCAAGTGTCGCTTCAGCTCCATTCGTGAAAGTGTTCAAAATGGAGACATAGATATTTGTAAAGTACATACGGACCTGAATGTAGCAGATCCGTTGACTAAACCTCTCCCTAGAGCAAAACATGATCAACACCACGACGCAATGGGTGTTCGATTCATCACAATGTAACTAGATTATTGACTCTAGTGCAAGTGGGAGACTGTTGGAAATATGCCCTAGAGGAAATAATAAATGGTTATTATTATATTTCTTTGTTCATGGTAATTGTCTATTGTTCATGCTATAATTGTATTGTCCGGAAATCGTAATACATGTGTGAATACATAGACCACAATGTGTCCCTAGTAAGCCTCTAGTTGACTAGCTCATTGATAACCAGATAGTCATGGTTTCCTGACTATGGACATTGGATGTCGTTGATAACGGGATCACATCATTAGGAGAATGATGTGATGGACAAGACCCAATCCTAAGCATAGCATAAAAGATCGTGTAGTTTCGTTTGCTAGAGCTTTTCCAATGTCAAGTATCTTTTCCTTAGACCATGAGATCGTGCAACTCCCGGATACCGTAGGAGTGCTTTGGGTGTGCCAAACGTCACAACGTAACTGGGTGACTATAAAGGTGCACTACGGGTATCTCCGAAAGTGTCTGTTGGGTTAGCATGGATCGAGACTGGGATTTGTCACTCCGTGTGACGGAGAGGTATCTCTGGGCCCACTCGGTAATGCATCATCATAATGAGCTCTATGTGACTAAGGCGTTAGTCACGGGATCATGCATTGCGGTACGAGTAAAGAGACTTGCCGGTAACGAGATTGAACAAGGTATTGGGATACCGACGATCGAATCTCGGGCAAGTAACATACCGATTGACAAAGGGAATTGCATATGGGATTGATTGAATCCTCGACACCGTGGTTCATCCGATGAGATCATCGTGGAACATGTGGGAGCCAACATGGGTATCCAGATCCCGCTGTTGGTTATTGACCGGAGAGGCGTCTCAGTCATGTCTGCATGTCTCCCGAACCCGTAGGGTCTACACACTTAAGGTTCGGTGACGCTAGGGTTGTAGAGATATGTGTATGCGGAAACCCAAAAATTGTTCGGAGTCCCGGATGAGATCCCGGACGTCACAAGGAGTTCCGGAATGGTCCGGAGGTAAAGAATTATATATAGGAAGTCAAGTTTCGGCCACCGGGAAAGTTTCGGGGGTTACCGGTATTGTACCGGGACCACCGGAAGGGTCCCGGGGGTCCACCGGGTGGGGCCACCTATCCCGGAGGGCCCCGTGGGCTGAAGTGGGAAGGGAACCAGTCCCTAGTGGGCTGGGCGCCCCCCCCCCATGGGCCCCCCCATGCGCCTAGGGTTGCAAACCCTAGGGTGGGGGGGCTTCCCACTTGCCTTGGGGGGCAAGGCACCCCCCTGGCCGTCGCCCCCATCCAGATGGGATCCCTGGCCGGCGCCCCCCCCCCTCCCAGGGGGCCTATATAACGGGGGGGAGGGAGGGCAGCAACATCACAGCCTTGGGCGCCTCCCTCCTCCCCTGCAACACCGCTCTCTCTCGTATAAGCTCGGCGAAGCCCTGCCGACATCCCGCTGCATCCACCACCACGCCGTCGTGCTGCTGGATCTCCATCAACCTCTCCTTCCCCCTTGCTGGATCAAGAAGGAGGAGACGTCACTGCACCGTACGTGTGTTGAACGCGGAGGTGCCGTCCGTTCGGCACTCGGTCATCGGTGATTTGGATCACGGCGAGTACGACTCCGTCATCCACGTTCATTGGAACGCTTCCGCTCGCGATCTACAAGGGTATGTAGATGCACTCCTTTCCCCTCGTTGCTAGTATACTCCATAGATGCATCTTGGTGAGCGTAGGAAAATTTTAAAATTATGCTACGATTCCCAACATTAGGATGCTTGAAGTATTAGTACTTTTATGTCAATATGAACTTTTATCTTGAATCTTTCGGATCTGAATATTCATACCACAATTAAGAAGAATTACATTGAAATTATGCCAAGTAGCATTCCACATCAAAAATTCTGTTTTTATCATTTACCTACTCGAGGACAAGCAGGAATTAAGCTTGGGGATGCTGATACGTCTCCAACGTATCTATAATTTTTTTATTGTTCCATGCTATTATATTGTCCATCTTGGATGTTTTATGGGCTTTACTATACACTTTTATATTACTTTTGGGACTAACCTATTGACCCAGAGCCTAGTGCCAGTTTCTGTTTTTCCCTTGTTACAGTGTTTCGCAGAAAAGGAATATCAAACGGAGTCCAAACGGAATGAAACCTTCGGGAAAGTTATTTTTGGAACGGAAGCAATCCAGGGGACTTGGAGTGCATGTCAGGGAATCAACGAGGAAGGCACGAGGCAGGGGCGCGCCCACCCCCCTGGGCGCGCCCTCCACCCTCGTGGGCCCCTCATGGCTCCCCTGACGTATTTCTTCCTCCTATATATACCAATATACCCTAAAACCTTCGGGGAACGGAATAGATCGGGAGTTCCGCCGCCGCAAGCCTCTGTAGCCACCAAAAACCAATCGGGGCCCTGTTCCGGCACCCTGCCGGAGGGGGGGATCCCTCACCGGTGGCCATCTCCATCATCCCGGCGCTCTCCATGACGAGGAGGGAGTAGTTCACCCTCAGGGCTGAGGGTATGTACCAATAGTTATGTGTTTGATCTCTCTCTCTCTCTCTCTCTCTCGTGTTCTTGAATTGGCACGATCTTGATGTATCGAGAGCTTTGCTATTGTAGTTGGATCTTATGATGTTTCTCCCCCTCTACTCTCTTGTAATGGATTGAGTTTTCCCTTTGAAGTTATCTTATCGGATTGAGTCTAATGATTTGAGAACACTTGATGTATGTCTTGCATGGGATAACCGTGGTGACAATGGGTTATTCTATTGATTCACTTGATGTATGTTTTGGTGATCAACTTGCGGGTTCCGCCCATGAACCTATGCATAGGGGTTGGCACACGTTTTCGTCTTGAATCTCCAGTAGAAACTTTGGGGCACTCTTTGAGGTTCTATGTGTTGGTTGAATTGATGAATCTGAGATTGTGTGATGCATATCGTATAATCATACCCAAGGATACTTGAGGTGACATTGGAGTATCTAGGTGACATTAGGGTTTTGGTTGATGTGTGTCTTAAGGTGTTATTTTACTACGAACTCTAGGGCTGTTTGTGACACTTATAGGAATAGCCCAATGGATTGATCGGAAAGAATAACTTTGAGGTGGTTTCGTACCCTACCATAATCTCTTCGTTTGTTCTCCACTATTAGTGACTGTGGAGTGACTCTTTGTTGCATGTTGAGGGATATTTATATGATCGAATTATGTTATTATTGTTGAGAGAACTTGCACTAGTGAAAGTATGAACCCTAGACCTTGTTTCCTATCATTGCAATACCATTTGTGCTCACTTTTATCATTAGTTACCTTGCTGTTTTTATATTTTCAGATTACAAAAACCTATATCTACCATCCATATTGCACTTGTATCACCATCTCTTCGCCGAACTAGTGCACCTATACAATTTACCATTGTATTGGGTGTGTTGGGGACACAAGAGACTCTTTGTTATTTGGTTGCAGGGTTGTTTGAGAGAGACCATCTTCATCCTATGCCTCCCACGGATTGATAAACCTTAGGTCATCCACTTGAGGGAACTTTGCTACTGTCCTACAAACCTCTGCACTTGGAGGCCCAACAACGACTACAAGAAGAAGGTTGCGTAGTAGACATCAGTATCTTGCATTGTTATGTCATTTGCTTAGTTTAGACATGATTTGTGTGAATGCCACCTGTTTAGTGTCTAATTGCCATATATGTGAATTATGCAATGCCATCTTTTTGCAAGACATTATATATGTGAATTATGCAATGCTATCTTGTTGCAAGGCATTATATATGTGAATTATGCAATGCCATGCTGTTTAGCCAAGCGTCATATATGTGAATTATATCATGCCGTCCTTTTTTTGTATTTCTCATTGCTTTTTATCGACAATGTTTGTATATTCAACTGCTCTTCCTGTGCATCAGCCATTTGAATTGGTGATGGAGAAATCTGGAGCGAAAACAAGGTCTTCAGGAGCAGACAATGCTACCTGGTGAAGCAGATATGTTGCTGGTTACAGATAGCTCTTCAGAGGAGGATTTAGAGGCAGATGACCAGTCCTATTATCCCCCTGAGGTGTATGCTCAAACTTGGCAGGGTTATATTACTCATATCATGCATATGTTGTATTGCAATGCTTAGTTTTTACATCATATACACGATGTTGAATGCCATCTCCTTAGTTGACACATCATATATGCGATTGCCCTCTGCTCACTTCCTTAGTATATAAATCATATATTTGAATTATATCATGCCATGATGTTTACATAGACAACATGTATCTTAATTATGGCATGCCAACCCATTTTCTAAAGACATAATATAGTTATATCATCTCATCTTGTTCACATAGTCATCATATTTTGAATTATGTCATTCTATCCGTGAATTATATCATGCCATCATGCTTCCATCGACGACATGTTTGTGATTTATGGAATGCCAACCACTTTAATAGGCACATCGTATAGTTATATCATGTCATCCTGCTTACATAGTCATCATATTTTGAAGTATGTCATTCTATCCTGTTTAGTTAGCCATCATACATGTGAAACTATGTCATGCTATCCTGTTTAATTAGCCATCATATATTTCAAATTATGTCCTGCTATTTTGTTTCGTTAGACAACATAAATGTGAATTATTTCATGCCCTGTTTTCTTCCCTACTATCCATTGCACATGTCTATCTTACAATGTCTTCACATTCAATTACTTTTCTTGTTTATCAGACATTTCAATTGGAGGGGGTGATGGCAGTATCTGTGGGAGTAAAAGCACGGTCTTCAGAAAAGATCGTGCTACCTGTCGATGGAGATAGAACCAGGATTGTACTTGCCCAAGAACCAGCCCCACCACACATAACCCAGACTCACGCAGATTGTACCCCTACCCAGTTGGACAGATAACTAGCTACACCCCTTCTAACCCCAACCCCAGCAGATAGTAACCAAGTTCCCGTTGACACAGCACCGTCTCCACCACAGAGCACCCAAACACGAGCACTTAGTAAGGCAACTGTAGTGCCCAAAGCACGAGGACCACCACTCCGAACCCCAAGTCAACGCTTAAAGCAGAAGAAGAATTGTTCTCAGGTCAGGTTCCATAGCTATGGTTCATACTACTTTGCTCTTGCATCACTGTATTTACTCATACCAACTAATTTCAAATTTGAACGATGCAATTGAAACTCCAATGCCGCAACAGGTATGTTTTAAACCTGTTTCTTTAACGTGTTTGCTGTTGTAACTTGCTCTATGTCGATTTCAGTTTCAATTGAATAAACAGTTATGTTCTCATGCCATGCACATTACAAGTGTTGTTATTGCTGTGTAGTTTCCCAGACTTATATTCTGTCTATGCTGCTTTGTCTTAAATAGATATGATTCGAACTGTATCTATCTTGATTTGGCAACATAAACTAGAATGATATAGACCATACAGTGGCCATACTACATAGATATATGTTTGTTTCATGCTGTTATCCTGTCCACCTTACTACTGAACTGGTTTACCAAAATGAGTTTCATATACTGCATTGTAAACTTGTGATGTGTTTGTTTGTTTCTCCTTTAGAACGCGGATAAAATATTGGAGAAGAGTACCCCGTTATGCAATGGTAAAGGAAGTAATGCAGATTAGGTTCAAGATACTGAGACATCCCTATTGTTCTCCAAGAAAGCTGATAAAAACTATATTGAAGACACTGAGACAACCCCAAAGTCCTGTCTTGATGTAGTGTTCGAGTTACTGGCTACTACTGCTGGCACCAGCTCTTCGTACTCGCTGCCTGAATCAGTTCGGCTTCTTGAGTCTCAACTTCAAGTTGAAAGACATCGATCGGATGTTATGCGACAGGAAGCCGAAGGACTGAGGAAGTCCTTGCAGAATTCAGATGCATACTTTCTGGTGCAACAACAAGTGCTGGAGGATTTAAGCGCCAAACAAGAGAAAGTTAATAAGCTTGCTAAGCATCTTGCCAGCATTATGGGTACCCAGGATATTGTTTCTTGAGCTCTTCTAAAGTGGTTTCAGTTCTGGACTTGTTTTTCTGCGGCGTTTATATGCTGCTTTGTTCCCTATATTTGCACTGGTGGCGAACTTTGATGCGCAGTGGATGTAATATGTGTAATAGCCGTGATAGCCTAGCGTAAGTTACTTGCTTATTTATTTCCGTTGTCTTGTTTATTTGTTTTCTTGTAGTCAGTGCAGTTCTTTTTCCGCGGTTTGCTAGTGGCCGGAATAACCTATTTTTTTAAACTAGGCCACATTAACAATGGGCTACATATTTACTGTAGTTAACATGGGCCTCCTATGGGCCGTAGAAACAATGGGCCTTCTAAGGGCCGTAGACACAATGGGCCTTCTATGGGGCGTAGACACAATGGGCTTTCTACGGGGCGTAGACACAATGGGCCTTCTATGGGCCGTATCATCAATGGGCCTTCCACGGGTCGTATGATCGGTTGGCCAAACATGGGCCAATAACAGACCACATTATGGCCGTAAATGGGCTAGAGTTGAAATCGTCCGTTCATGGGCCGACCATAGTGGGCCGTCGTTAATAGGGCATATTTGATGACGTTATGAAAACGGCCCAACGTATTAACGGGCCACAAACGGGCCGACTGTAACCACGGGATGTATTTGGCCCACAAAATGACAGTAACGGGCCGAAAGTAAACGAATGCTGGAAATGAGCCCAAGAATAAATGGGCCCTAAGAAGGCCGAAAGATAACATGGGCTAGAAACGGCCCAATGGAATAATGGGCCGTTAATGGGTATAAAGTGATACACTGTCCATTACGGGCCAGTTTTACCAAGGGCCGTTAATGGGCCGAGGGTTACTAAGGGCCTCATATGGGCCAAAAGACGTCATGGGCCATACATGGACTGGAAGTTAAAACGGGCTGGAATTATATTGGACGGCCGAGATGACGCTACTGGGCCTAATTTGGATAGGCCGTAAACGGGCCCTGGGTTAGCGGGCTGTAAATGGGCTATATGCGAACATGTCGTTAACAGGCTTGCCGCGGGCTGGCCCGCCACCTTTTGACCAGGTCAAACGGGCCGGCCTTTTCACAGGAATGGGCCTTTGTTGGGCCGTGCCACGTGTCGACGTATCATAGGCGCTTTGGGTCCAATGAGTGGATGATGTCTGTCCCAACGGTGAGCTGACACGTGTTTCCTCCAGCCAATGATGATTTTACACGTGGAAAATCCCCATTGGTCGGGGCTGTTAACGGGTTATCGGATCCAAAACTAGACCCGATAGCTTAACGGTGTTCCGTTACGGTGGATGCCACGTGTCGGTCCCCCTTGACGAAAGCACTTTTATGACGCGCGATTTATCGTCATGGAAGTGGACACTTCCGTGATGATAATTTTGGTAATGCGCGATTTATCGTCATGGAAGTGGACACTTCCGTGATGATAATTTTGGTAATGTCATGGAACACTTCTACGACAGCACAACTATGACTATCTTTATTCTGTCATAAATTTGTCATGGATGTACATGCATGACAGAAAACATGACCTACTGTGACAAACACGTATCATCACGGAAGTGTATTTTTTTGTAGTGTTCCGCGGAGGACGACATCAAACACCAGCGGCATACATTTTCACAACTCTAACCAACCAGATGAAATTCGTGCAAATACGGACTGATTTCATATAAGCATGAAGGATTTCGTATAAAAAAGCCAGATCTTCATATAAACATGATGGATTTCATTACATTTACATGAACTAAGCGGTGCCATTCCGGCTCTCTTGGTATAATTAATACTCCCTCCGTCCGGAAATACTTGTCCTAGAAATGGATGTATCTAGACTTATTTTAGTTATAGATACATAAAATTTATCCATTCTTAGAACAAATATTTCCCGCCAGCTGGAGAGGGAGTACATAATCTAAATAGCCGCCCGCGGACCCCTTTGTCTTCCTCATGTCTGGCAGACACTTGCGGGGTCGAAGAAGGTCCTCGGAAGAGACGAAGCAACAAAGAAACCACCTGAATGCACAGTCGTCGCCTCGGCGGTGGCCTTCATGGGACCCAAGTGGCGGCGGCCTCCCGTGTTCTACTTCTCCTCGATGATGGCAGCGGACACGGAGAAGCTGGCCACTGACTCGTTGCTCTCCATGCACCCGGCTTCTGTCTCTGCCTGCATGGTGCTACCGCAGGCACGGGAGGCGCGCCCACAGACACGGGAGGCGCGGCACCGCAGACACTGGTGGCGTCATACGACGCGGCAGGGACGACGCCCGTACCGGTGTGCTCGCCGCCGTGCTGGCGTGGAGCAACTCGCCACTCCTCATTGAGCTGAACTGGAGCGGTGAGTTGCTGAACCACGCGCCTGCTTGGGGCGGCAACTGGCTCCGTCGGGCCAAGCGAGGTTGGTGAAGCACTGAGCGGCCTCGCCCGTATCCGGAGGGCTCGGCGGGCCACCCAGCCGGGTAATATGCCGGCGAACGGCTCCTCGGAAGCCATCGGAAGAGTGGAGAAAATGGTGAAGGAGGAGATGGGGGAGTGGCAGAGGGGTACGATTCTTGCCCGCTGTCTGTCTGGCCTCGTGTAAATAGAAGGCAGACGGTAGGAGGTTGGCCGGCGTCTGGCCTCGTTTAAATTGAGGGCGGACGGGAGGAGCTCGGCCGGTGTTGCGTTTAATTCCGGCCCGCTCATGAACGGATGTGTGGCCAGAGTAGGTTTCTCAGTTTGCATTCGGGTTTAATGGAGGCGAGGAGGCATGTTCAGCCGGGCGTGCAGCGCGCGGAGCAGTACTATTTGATTTAACAGCGGGCGGCGCAGTTCCCGATACGGCTTTAATGCAGACGAGGGAGGGAGTAGCGGTTCCCGAAATGTTGAACGGCCAATGCATCCTCCTTCAATTAATGCATGAGGGAAGTAATGGGAGGAGGACCGGGAAAAGAGGCTACATGATGTGAATGCAACGAAGCTTGCCCTCATATAAAGGCGCCTCTCCATTCCAATGCATCTACCACATCGTACGCACCGAAGGATTTGCCTAAGCACCTACACCAAGCGCAAAAGAGCTCACTCCAGACCCATGGCGGCGATGCGCGCGAGCGGCCAGAGGCTGTGCCAGATGGTCCACGACGTCGGCCTGCGGCATGGTGCCGAGGATCGTCTCCAGGCGGTGTTGGAGACCGGCTGATGGATGGCCGCCGTCGATGCCAACTATGACTCTCATTTGGACCAGATGATCGTTGCCACCACCAACAAGTTCACCGTCCTCAAGAAGCTCGCGGTCAACATCGCCGTACTCCTCCAGCCCGCGCGTCTGGGCTCCTCATCACCTGCCACCCTAATCGGCCTCCATCGCCAGAACCTCTTTCAAGCACTGGTGGCCCTGCGACTGCCCGCCGACGCCACGAAGAATGTCCACCTGGAGGTCATGCTCGCTGTGAGGCGCCTCGCCCTGCAAGAATTCGTCGACCTACACATCCACGTGTACGAGAAAATCGTGTACATAGGTATCTACAAGACCAGTGAGGACACTACGACGTTGGCCTTCCTCAACTGGCTGGAAGCCTTGGATGCCTTTGCTGAGAAGCACCTCGAGCTCGCCACAAAAGCCGCCCCTCCTTAGCCGCCGGTCGGTGGCCCGGTGCACTAAGTTGAGGAGGAGGATGTCGTACGTTGATGGATGTGTCTTTCTTCTTGCCTTCTGTAACCACCACTGCGATCGCATCATCATAGTGGCCTTAATTCTTATTGTGCTATTGCATTCTCATTCCAGTCAATACCGACATGTGCGATCCCTTTGCTTAATTATATGCATAACTGTAACTAGTACTCCATCCGTCAATTTATAAGTTGTGCTTACCTTTTCCATCAACTTCGTGCAACGCGCGGGCATCTTGCTAGAAACACTAGAACATGTCGGACCGCGTGTGACCAAACCGACGATGCGCCAACCTAGCTACTACGTACCCTGCTTATCTGGCGGAAATAGCCCCGCCCTAGCGTTTCCAATCGTTATTTCTATCTATCGATCGTGCCAAGGAGCAGAACCAAAATGTTACAATTTATACATGTTTCACTACTCCTACTCCTATAAAAGACTCAGTTGGTGATGGTGGTGTGTCTGCCATCCGTCTTTTCTGACCATTAGATCTGCATCTAACGGCTGTGAGGTAAGTTGTGGCATTTTTGCAACAATAGCCCACTTCTCTGCTCGAATTTGCAGAAAACCCCTTATTATCTTGAAAGCAACCACATCCCTCCCTCACCTCATCAAAACAGCCTGAGAAATATATTTTGAGTGAAAAGTACTCCCTCCATTCCTAAATATTTGTCTTTCTAGAGATTTCAATAAGTGACTACATACGGAGCAAAATGAGTGAATCTACACTTCAAAATATGTCTATATAATCCGTATGTGATAGTCCATTTGAAATCTCTAAAAAGACAAATATTTAGGAACGGAGGGAGTAATATATTAGGAGTATATCAAAACAAGAGTGATTTCTTTCAAGTTTGTGAACAAGTACTACTATTCTACTACTTTGGATCCGTCGCAACGCACGGGCACATTGCTAGTAAAAGGAAAAGGCCTGCCGCGTTCGCGTCGCACTCCCCCCCCACACGCCCGGAATCGGGAGTACTCCACGGCCCGTCCGGCACGACACATAGCTTAGGGAAGGCATGTTGCCTAGCATTTTCACTTTCATGTGGGACCGCCGTTGAGCAAACCGACTATTGGCAAACCGCACCCCGCCCGCCGCCGGGTTGGAAAACAGAAACGTGGGGAAGATCTAGCTGTAGCACGGAAGCCAAGAAATTTGGTGTCAGATGGGGCTCGTTGATAGAGTAGGAGCATTCCGTACTACTCTACTCCTACTAGTACCAAGTTTGTACTATACAACTAGTACTACCACTATACAACTAGTAGGTACGTGCACGGCACAACATCGTAGGAACAAAAAACGGGAAGATCTTGTTTTGGGTGATTTATCTTTTTTCAGTCAACGTAGTATGAATAATATGATGTGGGGGGCACCCATGAAGCTTATGTGGCTTGGTTGCATGGCTACGAAAGGTTAGAGAAAAATAAATAGATAATGTGTTTAGAGTGCACTCCACTAAATAGATATACTTTGGATCCATTGCAACGGGCCGGCACATCTATATCTATACCCCCTATATAGTGTGTGAATAACTTTGAAAGTTGGTCGTTGGATGAAGCCAATCCGACGGTACAAAGATGGCAAATCCGAGCACTACTGGCCGTTGGATATCATCTACATTCCACCAGATTCTGCCACATGTAGAATCTAGAAGACTCCATGGTTGAACTTCATTCATGACTAACTTTGCCACAACTAAGCTTAGGCAAAGTGTGTCTGCCTCAGAAAATGTGGCTAACAAAATGGCCACCACAAGTGTGGCAAGATTTGGCAAGAAGTTGAGTCTATGACATGTGGACCATGTAGCTAGAAAAGTGTGGCAAGCCACAAGTGTAGCAATGAACCAAACACATGCCTAGTGTGTTTGGTAGGGTGTATGAAGGGTGCATGATCCCAAGAGTTCCCTTCTCGACCCACTTTTGGGTGTTTGGTAGAGTGTATGGAGGGTGCATGAGTGCACACTAGCTTAGCACAAATACACTAGAAGCATGCATGAAGAGAGTATACATGAAGAGGGATGTTGAGTTGAGCATGCATGAAGAGGGAACAACTATGGTGAGACGAGAACGCAACCAAACACACTTGTGGCACGCCTAAGCTTAGGCGCGGCAACCTTAGGCTGCAAACCAAACATCTATACCCCTATATAGTGTGTGAATAACTTTGAAAGTTGGTCATTGGATGAAGCCAATCCGACGGTACAAAGATGGCAAATCCGAGCACTACTAGCCGTTGGATATCATCTACATTCCACCAGATTTTGCCACATGTAGAATCTAGAAGACTCCACATGTAGAAGCATAATGCACAAACCACCAGAATCTCATGCGTGCAATGCACGTGTACCTTACTAGTAGTTGGGAGTAGTAGTAAGAAACAAATTCCGGGTTTGGCACGAGCTCGTACTGCGGGAGCACCACAAGGCCTGCCGCAGGAGTTACATTTCCCTCTCGGGGCCCACGGGACCGAACTTCAGTGGCTTAGTGCCCAGCCTATGAGTCAATGACATGCGGACCTTAAATGTAGCTGGCCCACATGTCATTCTCACGGTGGTGGTGTGGTTCGCGACTCACTTGTTCGAGATGAACCGGCCGGTGGTGGCGTGGCCGTGGCGAGGGTGCCACAGCTGGGCGTCGGGGCGTTACGAGGCGTAGATGTCCACACCGGTGGGTACTACCGTAGTACAGAAGTACTCCAGCTGAGGATTGATGCCCGGGACGAAATGTGTCACAACCGCTGGATAAAAATTCGACGGTGCGGGTGTACGGATCGGAGCACAACAGCGGAGCAGGCAAACCGCGTCCAATCGGGTGTGGCTGTGGTACAAAGTTGATGGTCGCCATAGTTCATCTGGCCCGCATGTCATGCACACAAAGGCAGAGGAGCGGTGGGGCCGAGAGGGATGAGGCACACGTCGGGGGGATGAGGATCCTCTGACGTGAACAATCCTACCATTCTTTTATTGACATGTGGGACCCCCAAGTGTGGGTCCCACCTGTCAGTGAAGGAAAGGCAGGGTAAGGCAGTGATAGCGACGTCATAGGATCCAGGTCCACGTCAGGGGACGTCGTGCTTACAGGTAGGGTTGGAGCGGCGTCGAGGGAATCACGTGTGGGTGTGGCAGTGGTAGAAACAAGAAACGTGATGGTCGCCGTGGTTCAACTTCCATGGACAAGTTGTCATGTCTGCTGACACATGTATATCAAAACTAGAGTGTTTATATTTCAAGCACGTGAACAAGCATTATTCTACTACTTTGGATCCATTGCAACGCACGGGCCAGCACATTGGTAGTAGTAGTGTCTATCTCTATCTCTAGAGGCCTTCCCTCGTTCATCCTTTTCTCTCACAAGATAAACTACTCATACAAATGCATCTTGATGTTCCGTGGAACGCACGAGGATGTTTCCTTGGGGGTCTCTCCAGCGCGGCGTGGCCGTAGTTGCAAGTTGACGCCCCTTGAGATGCCGACGTTGAGGGGCACTCGGATTTCCTCCGATGAGCAGGTAAGATGAGTTTGATCACGTAGTAAATGCATTCTAAAGACTACTTCCGTGTCCATTTCCTAATTCTCCCCCTGCCCACTGTTTCACAGGTTAGGCTCGGTGCGAGTGGAGATTGGCTTGCATATGTACGGGAGGGTACCAACATCAATTTGCACAACATTTACAACGGTGACACCGTTCCCGTAGAACCTTTGTCCAACATTGGGATCAGCCATGCAACGGGCCACCGCATGAATTGGTACGATGGAACCACGGTGAGATTGAATAAGATAGCACGAACCTTGCACATGGCGGTCAAAGGTGGACCATGCTGTCTGCGGCCGATTTGTTGCCGTACGAGTACGAAGACGCTGTGCTCCTTTCTAACCGCATCTTCGCGGTGACAAACCAGGGGACTTGTTTCGTATGGGACACATCCTACGATATACTCCCTCTCTCCCAGTTTATTTGTTTTGAATCTTTTCGTTTTATAAGTTTCAAATTCAAATTTAGAGCTCCCCATCACATGTTGAGATTACAATGTCCATTAAATCGTTGCGTGCATGTATAGTAAAGAAACAAATCTCGAGTTTGGCACGAGTTCGTGCAGCGGTAGCACCAGCCTGGCGCAGGAGTTACATTTCCCTCTCAGGGCCCTCGGGACTGAGCTTCAGCGCCTTACTGCACCTGCCTTTGAGTCAATAACATGTGGACCCGATAGGTGGCTGGTCCACATGTAATGCTCCCGAAGGCAGAGGGGCAGTGGGGCCGAGAGGGGTGAGCCGTAGGTCGGGGGACGTGTGGTGTCATGGGTTCGTGCAGCGTCGTGGGAATCGCGTGTGGCTGTGGTAGAAACTTGATGCTCGCCGCATTTAAGGTGGCCCACATGTCATGCACACAAAGGCAGAGGGGCGGTGCGGCCGAACGGGGTGAGGCGCACGTCGGGGGACGTGGTGCCGTGGGTTGGAGCGGCGTCGTGGGAATCGCGAGTGGCAGTGGATGAAACGTGATGTTCATTGTAGTTGAACTTCCATGGACAAGCTGTCATGTCTACGGACGCATGCATTGCATACCGATCACTGTAAGGAGTAGTAGAGAAAGCTAGGCAGATAAATAATTCCTTATAGTCAAGCGGACCCACGCTACTACTTGTTCCAAAGACATGACACCATCGAAATAGTCCATCTATATCAATATACACCGAGAGGGAATAATTTTTTTGTACAAGAGAGGAAATAGTTCATCCATCCATAATGCCCTGCTGCTAGTGCGGCCTTATCTTCTTCTTCTTCTTCTTCTTCTTCTCATTTTCTGTGGGAGACGGCTTCGCAACAAGCTCTTTGGACCTTGAGCTATCTCGAAACTCACACGGGCATCGAGGGCAGCATATTTTATCCGCTCGTACGTCAAGGGATAATTCTCCCATCCAGACAACCTTAATGCCACCATCTCGTCACCCTTCTGAAGATTTGTACCGAGCACAAAATTTGCTACATCGAATAGGGATGGTGTCTGTTTATCACAATCTTCTACAGGAATTTTGGTTGTGGTTTGTAGGTCAGCGATGCTTTTCAAATCAAGGTTGTACGGCTCCAGCTTCTGTTTGTCCCCTTCGATGGCTGCCCCACAGAAGTATATGTCCTCCCGAGACAAGAAATCGTGAAGCTCACCTGGTATGGAGGGCGCGTGTATGATGTGGTACACCAAAACATCATCTTCGAGGCACAGCTGAAGGACGGCGGCGCGTTGGATCTTCCCAGTGGCACGCTCCGTGTACTCTGCGTCGAGACCGATGACCCTCGTCTCTACCTTTTTGAGGGAGTTGGATACATTGTTGATCCACTTCCGAACAACCCTTGGGTGGACGGTGACGGTGGCAACTATGCTCAACGAGCCTTCGACGAGGACATGTTGGACGCTAAAAACCTGCATCTCGATCTCTTTCGCCATTTGGAACCGCTGGAACGGAGGGCTATGGTTTGGAGAATTAGGATTAGATGGCTAGTCTAACTGAAGTAGTAGATGATTATTTAAAGAGGTTAAAGCAATGTGAACGCAGTGGGGTTTGGATGCAAATGAAGACGAAGGGGAGGTGAAGAAGCCAAGGAAAATCGGTTCCTGATGGAGAAGTAAATGGGAGAAGTGGCGTGCAGGCAGGTGATTAGACGGCTAGGTAGACTAAATGAAAAGGCTATGCGGGTAGACTGAGGAGTTGTACCTGTTCGTGTACGTGCCCATCCTTCCTGATAGGTGGGACCTATGCAAACAGATAAAAAAATGTGTCGTAGCTGGTTCAGATGGATATTGGCACGTGCGTGGGAGACCCAACATTCTCTGGTTAAGGAATACACGGTTATCCTCATCAAAAAAATAAAAGGCCCATCTTCGCGCTTCCGCATGCATAAGAATTTGGTTCTGCTCGCAATATGGATGATACCTAGAGGATGAAGTGAACAGGCATGCTAGCACGGGATACCTATTTCCGCTATACAGCACTGGAGTACTCATGTTCCTACTAGTACTAGTAGTAGTACAATTGTGGTACACTTGATGGTCAAAATACTATTCATCCGGTCCTTACAGTGAGGTGACAACACCCTGTGCCTGACACTAGTCCAGGCGGCGTGTTCGGGTTACCAAATTCAGCCTCACCCTGTGCACTGTGCAGTCTGTCACCGCCGCTGTACAACACATTAGCATGCCTCGCCTCGTCTCCCTCTCCCCTCCCATAGCACCACTCCATCTCCATCTCCATCTCCGTCTCCATCTCACAGTGCCCCCGTGTACCGTCGCCTCGCTCGCCTCCCCCAGTACCACTATTCCCTCACTAGCCGCTCCAACACCTACAGCCTTCTCCCCCGTAAATCAAGCCCCAAAAAACCCCCACCTTCCAAACTCCATCATGGCCGAACGCGAACCGCGCAGCATCCATATGAGCGGCGATTGGAGCAGTCTCCCCAGTGACATCCTCACCCTCTGTTGTTCGTATAGGGATATGTTGAGCGCCCTGCGGCTGGCTGCATGCTCGAGGGACATGCACACGGCCATCTTCGAAGCGAGGCCTAAGCTTTTCAAGACACCCTGTTTGTTGCTATCTGGTCTTGCGATATTGGCTCACCATGATACGGAGGCGTACATGATGCCCCTCGACTTCAATCCGATCTCCATATCCGATTACCATCGCCCGAAACTTCTTGGCAGGTATGTATTGGGTCGGCATGAACTCCCACTAGATGGCTGCCTTTAGAGAAGGGGAAGACGGTAAAAGTTGGTGCTCGTGAACTTCCAGACCTCCCATGAGATTATCCTTCCTTCGTTGGATTATACAGAGTTTTAACATCACGGTCCAAGTCATCTAGATTACCACGTCAGTTGGACGGACCTTGTTTTGCAGAAGATTGTAATCTGCCAAGTGCCCACATGACATGCGAATTACGCAGACTTCAAGCTAATTGCCTTGTTCGACCGCGGACTCGCCTATCTTTACGCTGGTGCCTTCTTTAGCTGGAGACAACTCAGCTCGCAGTGGATCATCGTCAAAGCTGATACACACTTCTATGATGCTATTGAACCCAATGGCATCATCTACGCGATCGACACAGCAGATGGCACCACGTATTGCTGGGATGGCGCGTGTAAGTTGTTTCCGTCTCATGTTAATGATGACGCCATGACACAGTTTCAATTTTTTGTGATGATTGGCATATCCCTGTTTGAGCAGAATTTGAGTAGAACTATGGCAATGTATTAGAGATGCCGTAAATCAGCTATATTTGGAATGAGTTAATTCATGCGATTGTGACCATGTCATTACAGCCAATTTGTACCCCTGAATAATCAAACGGATAAGAATATATGGATATTCTCCTTATTTTACAGTAATCTATATACTACTACTAAATGTGAGTGTGTATCAATGGCCATGTTAGTTTCCTCATTTTCATGATGTAGAAACATGCACCACACTGTTGGTTTCATCTAACCATACATTAGGGAAGTAAATGTGCATATGGAGAACTCTATATTTGGAAGTAGTGAAATCCTGTTATGCTTACATGTGTACATACCTATATTCGCCCTTCAGCAATCAATGGCTAGAATAATATCCTCACAAAAAATTTGCCCACAGAACACGAGTATATAACAATGCATGGTCTGTTAGTTACCTTGAAGAATTTGTTTGTGAGGACAGAACATGATTACATAACATGCATGACATGGCAGTTTCCTGTGAAGAATCGATTGCGAGATAACATGAGTATAACCATGCATGGCACTTCTATATTTTCGAACCCAGTATACATTTCCCTGTATTTTCCTCCCAGTTCCAATAGGGACATATCAATGCTGTTTCTTGCATTATCCTACTCATACTCTGAACAATGTTGATCTTACATTAACAATGCATGTCCTTTTTGATATGATGCAGTGTCCCTACAGTTACTGCCCTTTGTAATCACACCACCTTTGCCAAAAACAGGGAAGCACAACTGGTTCCTCGCTCGATCAGACGACGGCAAAAGACTGATGATCATTCGGACACATGAGCCAGAAAAGTTATATTTCAAAAACCCCACTTTATACAAGCACCGTGAAATACGTGAGTATCCGGACAGTGGCTGTTACGTCTATGAGCAGGATACCAGCTTGTTGGGGCCTTCAGGATTTTTTAGTTGGAGGCGGGTAAACAGCCTTGGTTCACACTCTCTGTTTCTCGGACTCAATTATCCGATTAACCAGGAGATCACCGTTGGCAAGGACCTTGATGGCAGAGAGGCTCTGTTTGCTATGGAAAACTGTGTCTACACGGCGAGCCCTAGGAGTTCGGGAGCAAACTCCCCTGATTGTCAATGATACAGCCTGCAGCCAAAAGAAGGTGAGAATGACAAAGGCATCCGGATTAACTTTGATCCTTGGATGTCTCAATTACGACAGGCAGTGATGTGGTTCAAGCCTTCAGGTTGATAGGTAATTGGGCTGTTGCGTCGAAAGGGTGGAGTACTGGTGTCTCCGGATCATTGGTCGCTGAAGCGGGGCTGCAAATTATGATGGTGTTGGATCATCTCTTCGAATGACTTTGTTGTCTTTGCTGCTTGTTCTGGATGGGTAGTTCTTTCTTTTGTTATGCATATTCCTTGTCATTTGGTCATCCTCGTCTATGTCACTCTTACTATGTAATAGTTGCCTCTGTTTAGAATGTCATTCTCGTCTGGATCACGAGAGTCTGAGCGCTGCAGATGGGTGCGTTTTGGTGGTGTAGCAAGACTTCTTATGAACTATCATGTCTTGCTGTTTATGTCAGTAGTAGTCACTAGTCAGTGTTTGAATGTTGTATATATCGTTGTTTCGAACTGTTTATTGTCTCGAACTATTGGTGGGCTAAATGAGGGCATCACCATTCTCCAGTGTTCAGAGTGTATCTCCTTTTTTCAAGTTATATAATTTGAGCTCAGTGTCTTTTCGATGATGTACACTTGTTTGGGCCAGTGAGGTGTCGTTGAATATGGGCCGAGTAGTAACGCAATGCCAAACAGGTCAATTATGACTCTCAGGCCGGGCTCTCAAAAGATCCTAAAAAAAGGCCGGGCTCTCCAAAAAAGAAAGAATAAGGACTCTTAGGCCGACATGTGGGCGCCACCGGTGTTTTCGTGCGCTTGCACGCCGAGAGCATATTGGCGCGTGTTCGAAATTCATGCTACCTTTTCATCCCCAATCTCCTGCCCCTCCCCCACCTCTGGAATCTCGATTCCTACTCCAGTTCCCCCAAATCCCCCTCCTGTACTCCCTGTACTCAAGCGCACTATCATGTCGCCGGTCAACGCGGATCTCCAAGCCGGAGATCCTGAGGTCCGTCCTGCCTTCGGTCGCTGCGTGCTGTCGCTCAACAGTGGCATGGCGGCGCTTGACGACCAGTTAGCCGGCAAAGTGCTGATGGTAACCATCAACGGCGACCGGCCTCCCGTCTCGCCGGACGACCTTGTCAAAGCTCTTGGCATTGCCCATGGAATCCAAATAAGTGACTTGCTTGTCAAAGCCAGTCCGCCACCAGCTGATTTCTTCGTCAGGTTCCGGACAACTTTCGACTGCAGTCGTGTGTTCGAATCTTCCCGGTGTTTGTTCTGCGATTGGCGCGCTGGTGAGCTTTGATCGGTGGCACCCAGGATGGGGCTCGGTGCCCTCTGAGCTTGAGTTTTTAACAAAGCTTACCTTCCACGGCATGCCTCGACGTGCTTGGAACAGCTAGTCCATGAATGAGCTTATCAACGACCTAGGAGGTGAGCTCGTAAGTATGTTTGTTCCTCCAGACAGCTGGGCTCTGACGGTTATGGCATGGATAAAGAAGCCGTCCACCATACCGAAGGTGATTGGTGTTGAGATACCGGTGCAGGAATCGGGGTTGTACTATTCATCGCCACCAAGGCCGCCGCGGACCACGTTAGGGATGTACCTGTATCGAGTGTTCGTGCATGTCGAAGAAGTGGTCAATCCATCAATCGAAGTCCTGCCGCCGCCGCTGGTGCCAGGGTCCATCGTCGACGTCCATTATAGCAGTCAACGTCAGTCTTTCCCCGTGTTGCTCGGAACGATGGATGGCACAGGGCCTACTCCATCGCGCGGCGCAGGCCACTGCTTCTTTGGGAGAAGAGGCAGGGCTGGCTGCCTGGATGTGCTCTAATTTGAGGTAACGACTGAATCTTGTCAGATACTAGTTAAATCCGAGCTATGGGTGTGAAGCACTGATGTGCCAGTACATTTGATTGTGACCTGTTCTAATTTTGTACCTGAACTTAATGTGCTAGAAGAACTTATTGTGTTGTCCGTCTGTTTTCTTTGCACACCATTCAAGATATTTCCCCGTCATTGATAAAGACGATGAACCGTTATGTACGAGTTCGTTGGTTTCAACATAGCCCTACCCGTAGCGATCCACTGCTTCCATCCCGATTGTGCCACCTGCGTGAAATTTTTGTATGCAAGTTCAGTGTGCTATGATGTTCTATATGATTGTGTCAACTATATAAGGTTTTACTGAGCATCAGCAATGCATATGGCTAAAAGATGTATTTACGAGCATCGACCGATGGGTCTCTCTCTCTCATGCACACACACACGCACAAGTGGGACCCGTTGAAATATTTCTTTGCTCGTGACAGCTTTTAATTAGGTTCCACTGTAATCTAACTTTTTTCTTAAGTTATTAGTTGAGCCCAGTGACTTCAAAAAGTTGTACAGAAGCCTTGTTTGGGCCTTTCCGGCGTCGCTGAATGTGGGCTGAGTAGCAATGTTATGTTGTACTGTACTACACAGGCCTTTTTTTCAACATCAGCAATGCAACTAGGCCGACAGTTGTACACAATATCCGGGTCAACTTGTTATTCTCCGCCCCGCTGGGCTGCAAACTTTCCTAGGAGGTATGCATTAGGCTTAACAAGAAAATGGACTTTAAGAAATAATAAATGGGATGTAATTATAATAGCTGGGCAGTAACTATAAAAAATGCACCAAACGCGTAATTAGTTTAAAAAATATATTATTTTTGGAATTTGAAAATTTTAATTTCATTACTTGTTGCACGCGCAATATTTCGTTGGATTTTAACGTAATACAACTTTATTTTGAAATTATATTTAATCTGACTAGAAATTTCGGATAAAAATATTTCGGATCCCACAAAATGTGGGAATTTTTTTTGAATTCTGTTTTGAGCGGTTGGTTGAAATTATTAATCTTTTTTTGAGGAATGGCCGAAATTATTAATCGTTGTCCTAGCTAGAAAATGGGTTGTACTTTTAACAAACTATAAATGGGCTGTAGTAAATTCCATTAGAATTAAAAAATGGGCTGTACATTCTTACAAACCGCAAATGGGCTATATGTTCTCTGCCACACACTTGTGGGCCTTCTAAGTTGACGCGTCCCCTAAAAAAACTAAGTTGACGTGTAAGCAAGGCTTTGTCAACAACACACGGTTGTGGCAGCTATGGCCGTTGGATGTCGATCCAACGGATGTCGTGCTTCTTCTTCAATCTCGGATATTCTTGATTCAGCCGCCCAAAAAATGATTCCTTCCCCTGACATCTGGGGCGCACCGTTTCGGAGGCTGACCTATGGGCCTACTAAGTTGACGCGTACCAAGGGCTTTGTCAACTTAGTCAATATAAACGATTCTAGCTGCAGTGACCGTACGATGTCCATCCAACGGCCGTAGTGCTTCTTCAACCTCTGGTCTTCTTGCTCCAGCCGCCCAAAGCAACGCCGGTCGTGCCGCGTCCTCCTACCTCCCGTGGCCGGCTGTGATGCCGCGGAGGCCTCACCGCCCCCTACTACTCCCACCGCAGGCCAGGACATCCCTCTACTCACCCACAACCCCTGTTATTCTGCGGCGACGGCAGCCTCACACCGCAGCGAACCAGTGAACCCTCATACTCCTCTACGCGTGGGCATCCACTGCCGCGTCTTCCCCGGCTCCGCGTCGTCCCCTTCCTAGGCCTCGCCGTCGTCTACCGCCCTGGTGCTCTCGGTGCGGCGTGGTCAACGTGGTCAAGGAACGGCTTCCATCGGATGTGGACTGTACGTGGAGAGGCTGGTAGCTGTGTCCACGGCCACAACAAGGAAGTGCCTCCTTATTACGCGGAAAATAATGATTCCTCCACCTGACAGCAGGGACCCACCGGACGGGCAACAGTATTTTGCGAAAAAAATGTTTCCCCCCTGACTGCTGGGACCTACCAGCTACATCTTCGCACGCAGGGAAGTGCGTCCGGGCAAAAAAAACGATTAGCCCCCCTGACTGCTGGGACCCACCAGCTACATCTTCGCACGCAAGGAAGTGCCTGACAGTCGGGACCCACCGGGTCGAAGTGTATGTAGCGTTGTCATTCTGGTCGCGAACGTGTACGTACATACTGGTCGATGTAGAGGCGCGCACGTGTCGTAGTAGAGGCGCGCACGTAGCATGTACACGTACATACAGCGGCCAGGGTGCAAGAAAGTAAATACAGCCACTTACGTACATACGGGCGGGGTCTCGAACGCCTACTCGCGCGTACGTACGGCCAGGGCTCATGTACATGGCTGGGTCGGAACGAAGAAACAGCGTCGTCGTCGTGTTCATGGGGAGCCAACCGGCTGGGTCGGAACGGAATGCGTCGTCGTGTTCATCGGGAGGGCTTGGACGGAACAGCCGATGGAAACGAGGCCTGGCGTACCGCAGAACGGAGGAAACGGCCTTGTGTTCGACCGGCCACAGTCGAAACAGGATCTTGTTCATCGGGAGGGATCTGGTGTACCGCAAAACGGAGGAAACGGACCTCCTACGGTCGAAACGGGGTCCTGTTCATCGGGAGGGGTGTGGCGTACCGCAAAACGGGACTCCACGGGATACTGTTCATCTCCACCGTCGACCCCCTCCAGCCTCCACGGGCTACTGTTCATCAACCGTCGACCTCCTCCAGCCTCCACCTGCGACTGTTCATCCACGGGCTCCTGTTCATCCAGCCTCCACCGCGCGCTACTCCACCGGCTACTGTTCAACCAGCCCTCTCCACGGGCTCCTGTTCAACCACCCCTCCACGGGCTACTGTTCATCCAGCCCTCCACCGGCTACTGTTCATCCAGCCCTCCACGGGGTGGTCCTGTTCATCGAGCCCTCCACGGGGTCCTGTTCATCCAGCCCCAACCCGCTCGATCGATCAGGGTCCTGTTCATCCAGAAGCAACACCACGGGGTCCTGTTCATCCACCCCCACTGGGAACTGTTCATCCAAACCCCCCAGCAACGCTCACTGTTCATCCAGAAGCAATGCCACGAGGTCCTGTTCATCCACCCCCACCGGGAACTGTTCATCCAACCCCCCCCCCCCTTGCAACACTCACTGATCATCCAGAGGCAGCATCGATCGGCTTCAGTTAGCAACAGTAGCGAAGGAATCGCTCGATCGGGTTCAGTTAACAGCCATCGATCGATCGCTCGGGTTCAGTAACGAGTAGCCTCCAGTGCAATCACTCAGGTTTAGTTAGAGCCCAATGCCTCGCTCGGGTTCAGTTAGAGCCCAACGCTTCACACCCACGCGTGTGCGTGTACAAGACAAACGCGCATCGCTCGGCCCCGACCACCCACCGTAACCGGGAACACCCCGATATTTTCCTCGCCCTCGCTTCTACCACGGTTTTTCCGTCATGGATGGCCCAAAGAATGTCATGCAGCTGCATCTCCGGCCCGCCCAGGACGAAAAGCCCATTTTCTGTCATGATTTTTTGTCATAGAAGAAGGAGCCCACCACAGCTATGATGATACCGGGTTTTGTCACAATTATCGTCATAGAAGTGTCATAAGTATGACATAAATTTTTTTTGTTCGGCCCAAAATGTCACGGATGTGTCTTTTTTTTGTAGTGAACCCCATTGTTTCTTTCCAATAAATCTAGGCCAGGTAATATGGCAATAACTCTTGATTAATTTGTTCGGTTCCCCTCCTAATTTATGTTTTGATGCAGTGGTCGAGACACTCTCCACTATCAATAATACAAGCCTGCCAAAATCGCCATCTGAATCTGTTCAGTTTCCTCTGTCTCGAATGCAACAGAAAAAATGTATGTTTGTGAACCAATTAATGGCTGTAGCATTGATGGAAATGGTGGGGGAATCAGAGGTGCACATTCGTGCGCAACAACAAACTGATCAATGTTTTCACAGACAGTGTAGCAAAGCAGCAAGAACTTGCCCACATGCTTATGGGCGTCATCCGCGCTGAGGTTGCAGATTATGATGTTGTAGATTGTTAGGTTATGTTCATTTATTTGCATTGGCATCAATCTTTGATTGCCTAGTGGATGTAATTTCCTGTAATATATGCTGGATGTGCAACGTTTTTCCCTGTATGCCGTACCTTTGATTGATCGGTTTTGGTCCTGTGCATAATTGCTCGTCGTAATGGGCTCAAATTATCTAATTGGGCCTAAAGACATGTACAAACTTTAGTGGACCCATTAAGTTAATGGGCCGTTACCAGGCCGAAAGTTAATGGTCGGCCCTCTTACCTCCCGGGTCGTTAACATGCCGACATCGAAGCGGGCAAGAGGTGGGCCCATTTTATTTCACGAGCCGTTAACAGGCCGATACTAAGGTCGGGCTACATATGGCCCAACTATACTGTGGGCCTTTAGCAGGCCGAAAGAGACAGGGGGCTCGTACTGGACCATGAAGAGCATGGGCCGTTAAGAGGCCGAAAGTCAGGTCGTATTGTAAATGGCCCAAGTGTGTTGTGGGCCTTTAGCAGGTCGAAAGAGAAACCGGGCTGGTATTGGACCATGAAGAGCATGGGCCGTTAAAAGTCCCAGGCCCGATTGCAAATGGTCCAACTCATTTATTGGCCATCAACAGGCTGAAAGACACACCGGGCTGGAAATTGGCCCAACACTTAAATGGGTCGCTAAAAGGCCGAAAGATGTACATCCTGAAAATTGGCCCATCCCTTGAATGGGCCGTTAACAGGCTGAAACCACATCGGGCCGATATTGAGCCCAAATATATAGCGGGCTGTTAACGGGCTCGAACTGACGATGGGCTGCAATGGTGTCAAATCGTTGACGGGCCGTTGACGGGCCGAATTGGCACATCTCGTATGGCCCGTGGGCTTAAATGGACCTGACACAAGTAGGCCTTATATGGGTCGTCCTGCTAATTTTTACTGGGCCGGCCTTTTTCACCGGAATGGGCCACTTTTGGGCCGTGCCAGGTGTAGACCTATCATAGGCGCCTCCTGTCCAATGAGTGGATGATACCTGTCCCAACGGTGAGCCAACACGTGTTTCCTCCGACCAATGAGAATTTTACACATGGAAAATCCACATTGGTCCGGGCTGTTAATGGGTTATCGGATTCAAACCGGAACCCGATAACTTAACGGTGACCCGTGACGGTTGATGCCACGTGTTGGTCACCCTTGACGAAAGCACTTCTATGACGCGCGATTTATCGTCATGGAAGTGGACACTTCCGTGATGATAATTTTGGTAATGTCATGGAACACTTCTACAACAACACAGGTATGACTATCTTGATTCTGTCATAAAATCGTCATGGATGTACATGCATGACAAAAAACGTGACCTACTATGACAAACATGTATCATCACGGAAGTGTATTTTTTTGTAGTGTTCTATGGTCATACACCCAATGTGAATGGTTTATTGAATCTCGATCGTAGTGATACACATATTCATAATATTGATGCCAAAAGATGCAAAGTTGATAATGATAGTGTAACATACTTGTGGCATTGCCGTTTAGATCATATTGTTGTAAAGCACATGAACAAACTCCTTGCGGATGGACTTTTGGGATCACTTGATTATGAATCATTTGATACTTGCGAACCATGCCTCATGGGAAAGATGACTAAAACTCCGTTATCCAGAACAACGGAGCTGGTATTGTTATTTTCTGACCTTCACAGATGATTTGAGTGTTGGGAAACGTTCCATGGAAAACAAAAAAATTCTACGCACACGCAATGATCTATCCATGGAGATGCATAGCAACGAGGGGAGGGTGTGTCTACGTACCCTCGTAGACCGTAAGCGGAAGCGTTTCACAACACGTTTGATGTAGTCGAACTTCTTCGCACTCCAACCGATCAAGTAACGAACGTATGACACCTCCGTGTTCTGAACATGTTCAGCTCGGTGACGTCCTCCGCCTTCATGATCCAGCAAGACGGCGATGTAGTAGATGAGTTCCGGCAGAACGACGGCGTGGTGACTGTGATAGTGATGTGATCTCCGTAGGGCTTCGCCTAAGCACTACAAAAATATGACCGAGGGAGTAAACGATGGACGGGGGCGCCGCACACGGTTAATACAATGTTTTATTCTTTGTGTGGCGCCCCCTACCCATGTATATAGAGGTGAGCGGGGAGGAGGCAGCCCCTAGGGCGCCCCAAGAGACCTGGCGGCAGCCCTAGGACTGCTGCCTTGGCCTGCACCCCCTTTCCTTGTAACAAGAAGGGGGAAGGAAAGAGGGGCGAGGGAAGGAAGGGAGAGTCCTACTCCACACTCCCCCCCCTCTTTCCTCCTCCCCCTCATACGTCCGGCTACTATAGGGGCGCAGCAGCCCCTTGTGGGCTGGTGTGTTCCCTCTCTTGGCCCATAAGGCCCACATCTTTTGCCGGGGGTGCCCGGAACCCCTTCCGGTGACTCGATATGTACCCGGTATCCTCCGGAACACTTCCGATGTCCGAATACTATCGTCATACATATCAATATTTACCTCTCGACCATTTTGAGACTCCTCATCATGTCCGTGATCTCATCCGGGACTTGATACGTCTCCAACATATCTATAATTTTTTATTGTTCCATGCTGTTATATTATCATTCTTGGATGTTTTATAATAATTTTATATCATTTTTTGGTACTAACCAATTGACATAGTGCCAGGTGCCAGTTGCTATTTTCTACATTTTATTTACATCGCAGTAAATCAATACCAAACGGAGTCCAAATGCAGCGAAACTTTTTGTGGATTTTTTTTGGACCAGAAGACATCCAGTGGGCCAAAGAAGTACGGAAAAGGGAGCCCGAGGTGAGCACAAGACACCAGGGTGCGCCTGGAGGCCCAGGCGCGCCCTGGTGGGTTGTGCCCACCTCGGTGGCCTCCCGAACCACCTCTTTGATCTATAAATACCCCAATATTCCAGAAACCCTAGGGGAGTCGATGAAAATCAATTCCAGCCGCCGCAAGTTCTAGAACCACCAGATCCAATCTAGACACCATCACGGAGGGGTTCATCATGTCCATTGGTGCCTCTCTGATGATGCGTGGGTAGTTCTTTGTAGACCTACGAGCCCGTAGTTAGTAGCTAGATGGCTTCCTCTCTCTCTTTTCATTCTCAATACAATGGTCTCTTGGAGATCCATATGATGTAACTCTTTTTGTAGTGTATTTGTTGGGATCCGATGAACTTTTGAGTTTATGATCAGATCTATCTTTTTATCTATGAAAGTTTTTTGAGTCTTCTTTGATCTCTTATATGCATGATTTCTTATAGCCTCGTATTTCTTCTCCGATATTTGGGTTTTGTTTGGCCAACTTGATATAGTTATCTTGCAACAGGAAGAGGTGCTTTGTGATGGGTTCGATCTTACAGTGCTTTATCCCAGTGACAGAAGGGGAACCGACACGTATGTATCGTTGCTATTAAGGATGAAAAGATGGGGTCTATTTCTACATAAATAGATCTTGTCTACATCATGTCACCGTTCTTATTCCATTACTCCGTTTCTCCATGAACTTAATACACCAGATGCATGCTGGATAGCGGTCGATGTGTGGAGTAATAGTAGTAGATGCAGGCAGGAGTCGGTCTACTAATCTTGGACGTGATGCCTATATAATGATCATTGCCTGGATATCGTCATGATTATTTGAAGTTTTATCAATTTCCCAACAGTTATTTGTTTATCCACAGTTTGCTATTTTTCTCGAGAGAAGCCACTAGTGAAATATACGGCCCCCGGGTCTCTTCTTTAATATATTTGCCGTTGTGATCTATTTTTATTTGCTTTTATTTTTTTAGATTTATTAAACCAAAAATACAAAAATACCTTTCTGCAATTTATTCTTATTTATTTTTATCTCGCGTTCCCGTGAGATCTATTTATCCAATCTACTACAATTTTTATCCCGTCCACATGCCAATTTCTCGCGCCGTTACCCGAAAGGGATTGACAACCCCTTTAATACGTCGGGTTGCGAGTATTTGTTATTTGTGTGCAGGTGTCATTCACGTAGTGTTGCATGGTTCTCCTAATGTTTCAATAACCTTGGTCTCATCACTGAGGGAAATACCTACCGTTGCTGTGTTGCATCATCCCTTCCTCTTTTGGGAAATACCGACGTATTTCAAGCAAACATCAAAAGGAATTTCTGGCGCCGTTTCCTGAGAGACATCATCAACACCTACCAGGTTCCTAATCACAAATCTCATCTCCTTGCAATTTACATTATTTGCCTTTTGCCACTCATTTTCCTCTCCCCCACTTCACAAAAAATTGTCGTTTTATTCGCCCTCTTTTTTGTTCGCCGTTTTCATGCCGAATTTGTTTTTGAGTGCAATCTTGTTGTGTAGTCACAATGACTCAAGAGAACACAAAGTTGTGTGATTTCTCCAATACCAACAACAATGATTTTATTAGCACTCTGATTGCTCCCCTATCCACTAGTGCGGGGTCTTGTGATATTAATACCGCTTTGCTGAATCTTGTTATGAAAGATCAATTTTTCGGTACTCCTAATGAGGATGACGCGTTCCATCTTAACACATTCGTGCAATTATGCGATATGCTAAAGAAAAAAGATGTGACAATGATGTTGTGAAGTTGAAATTATTTCCGTTTTCTTTGAGAGATCGTGCAAAAATTTGGTTTTCTTCTTTGCCTCGCAATAGTATCAATTCTTGGGTTAAGTGCAAGGATGCTGTTATTACTAAGTATTTTCCACCCGTGAAAATTATTTCCCTTAGAACCCAGATCATGAATTTCAAGCAACTTGAACATGAGAAAGTAGCACAATCTTGGGAAAGGGTGGAATTGATGCTAAGGAATTTCCCAACTATGGGTTAAATCTTTGGATGATCATACAAAAATTTTATGCGGGGTTGAATTTTGTTTCTCGTAATCTTTTAGATTCCGTCGCGGGTGGTACTTTTATGGAAATTACTTTGTGTGAAGCCACCAAATTGCTTTATAATATTATGGCAAATTATTCACAATGGCATACCAAAAGAGCTCCTACTCGTAAAAAGTTAATTCGGCTGAAGAAATTTCTTCTTTGAGTGAAAAAGTTGATACTCTTATGAAATTGGTTGCTAATAAAAGTGCTCCTATTGATTTTAAGGATGTTCCTTTGTCTAGTTTGATTGAGCAAAATAGTGATGCCATAGATGTGAATTGTATCTCGCGAAATAATTCCAATAACAATGCTTATAGAGGTAATTTTAATCCTAGGCCTTTTCCTAGTAATTCCTCTATGGTAATCCTTCTTATAATAATAATAGAAATACCTCTGGTCTTGAGAATAATATTAAAAAAATAATCAACACTAAAAAAGTTTTCAATGCTACAATGGAAGAAAAGTGAATAAGATTGATGATTTGTCTATAAGTGTTGATATAATTTCTCATGATGTAGAAAATCTCAAGATGAACGTTTTTGTGCCTAAATTGAGGAATCAATTAAAGCTCTTTATGTTTCTATGGATGAAAGTAAGAAAAGAACCGCTATGCTTAGAGCTAGAAGAGAATTTTTAGAAAAAGCGTTTTCTCGTGATTGCTTTCATAAAAGTGATGAAGATCTTAAAATGATAGGTGTTTCTTATATTGATTCTTTGTTTAGTAAAATTAAGATTGATAATAAAGGGACTGAAGAATAGTCGACTTTAGCTACAAGGCGTCACGATAATTCGGAGGATGAAAATCTTGTTGAGAAAATTGATAAAAGTGGTTTGAAGATGTAAAAACTTTAACTAGTGATGTGCCCACTCCTTTGGATTACAAAGACTTTAATTATGATGGTTGCTCTTTGATTGATTGTATTTCTTTGTTGCAATTCATGATAAATTCACCCCCGTGCTTATGAACAAAATAAAGCTTTCACTAAACATATTGTTGATGCTATGATTAAAGATTTAGAAGAAAAGTTGTTATTAGAAGTTTCAATTCCTCGAAAATTACATGATTAGTGGGAACCTACTATCAAAGTCAAGATTAAAAATTATGAGTGTTTTGCCTTATGTGAGTTGGGTACTAGTGTTTCTACAATTCCGAAATCTCTATGTGATGTGCTTGGTCTTACCGATATTGAAGAATGTTCTTTAAATTTGCACTTGGCGGATTCTACTATTAAAATCCTATGGGAAGAATTAATGATGTTCTTATTCTTGCAAATAGGAATTATGTGCCCATAGACACTACAAGAAATATGTCAACTAGTGACCTTCTGTCAGTGACCCTGGAAGAATTGGTCATAGATCTATGACCATTTCAGACCAATTGGTCAAAAGTTGTTCGGGGGGCTCCAAACCCTAAACTATAACGACCATTTTGGTGAGAAATGTCGTAATTTCCTTACACGAAATGGTCATAAAGCAGATAGCACTAGTTCGCTGCCTTACTTCTAGCTGATCACGACCAATATAGATGGTCATAACCTTGTAAATTGTGGTGGGTTGCTATGACTAGGCGCCACCTCAGCAGTTTTGCCTATGTGTCATGTCCATGTGGCAATTTTTGCCCCAGGTTGTGAAGCAACCTATATTTATGTCATTCCCAAAATTCCCAAAAAAATCACATAAATTCTTTGGGTCATATCTTCGTCAAATATGTAAAAAAAACCTTCCTTCCCTAGTTCAAAAATAATTCAACAATATTCATTTTCCTATTCTGTTCAGAACAACACTTTGTGAAGGAAGTACCACTTTGGCATGTCCAAATAGGATCCATTTTCTACGGTGCTTTCCTATGCCCAAATAACCATCCTCCACCAAATGCCAGCTCAATCCATTCATTATTTTGAGCCCAGCTTCAACATTCGTATTTATGTCCAGTGTGGTACTTTGCAAAGCAAGTACCACCTAGGCTCCTCCTTTTGAGCTGAAAATTTGTGAAGACGGTCTTCTTAGTAACTAATCATCCTCAGCCAAAACTCACGCCCATTAGCCATGTACATTTCCCGTACCACTAATCAAACACTTGGCTGCTAATTCATGTTTGAGCATCGATCAGTCTCCTCGTGAGAATCTTATGTTGTAATTTTCTTCCTAGCACCTACCTGGGGAGTGCCCAACTCACTAGACATGCCTAGGCCGCCCAGAACACATGGCAACGCCACGGTCACGCGGTGACCACGTGGCGGGCATGCGAGTTTACGCGCTCTAGAGTTGGGGCCATTGGCCACCACCCAAACCTCGACGTATCGCCACCAAACCATGTATTTATGATTAAATAGGTACTTATGTAACTAGAAATGATTTTTGGAAAAAATAAATAGCAAACTATAAGGCAGCTGCAGTTCAAATTTGACCCGCTTCCAACTGAATCGGCGGAAATTTGTCTTTTTCATGAGAGGTGGATCAAAACTTTTTACACCCAACCATTTTGTCAATTGTGCATTAAATATGTCCTAGTATTTTAGAAATTTGATTTGGTCCAATTTTGCAGCAATTATTTGGGAGTTCCTTCACAAAAAAACCTCCTTTTGGGCACTCGAAAAATGGAAAATGGTTTTTTCGTCCAAAGAAAATGAAAACTTCCATAGGCAAAATTGTTTGCCATTCCAATATGCACCCTTGTGCACAATATGAGATCATTTAAACAAACTATGCCATGAATGTGGCCATAAGATTGATCATTTGGCCTGAAAGCCATTGATCTCCACACGTGATAGCGCGTTTCTGAGAACACTTTTTTAAAATAATTGTCGTATTACAAGTTTTTTATTTTTCCTAGGAACTTGGCCACATATAATGACATAATGCGAAGGTTTCCCAATTTTCTGATTTATTTGAATTTTTTATGCCCGTTTCAAAATGCGGTCAAAACGGCAGGAATGACCGTTCCTAGCTAGTGGTTGAATCTTGGAATTTTTTTGGTGTTTATCTGATTAAATAGATACTTATGTACCTAGAAATGATTTTTGGAAAAAATAAAGAGCAAACTACAAGGCAACTACAGTTCAAATTTGACCCGCTTCCAACTGAATCCGCGGAAATTTGTCTTTTTCACGAGAGGTGGATCAAAACTTTTTACACCCAACCATTTGGTCAATTGTGCATTAAATATGGCCTAGTATTTTAGAAAAATGATTTGGTCCAATTATGCAACAATTATTTGGGAGGTCCTTCACAAAAAACCTCCTTTTGGGCACTCGAAAAATGGAAAATGGTTTTTTCGTCCAAAGAAAATGAAAACTTCCTTAGGAAACATTGTTTGCCATTCCAAGATGCACCCTTGTGCAGAATATGAGATCCTTTGAACAAACTATGCCATGAATGTGGCCATAAGATTGATCATGTGCCTTGAAAGCCATTGATCTCCACACGTGATAGCTCGTTTCTGAGAACACTTTTTTAAAATAATTGCCGTATTACAAGTTTGTTATTTTTCTTGGGAACTTGGCCACATATAATGACACAATGCGAAGGTTTCCCAATTTTTTGATTTTTTTGAATTTTTTATGCCCGTTTCAAAATGCGGTCAAAACGACGGAAATGACCGTTCCTAGCTAGTGGTTGAATCTTGGAATTTTTTTGGTGTTTCTCTGATTAAATAGATACTTATGTACCTAGAAATGATTTTTGGAAAAAATAAAGAGCAAACTACAAGGCAGCTACAGTTCAAATTTGACCCACTTCCAGCTGAATCGGCGGAAATTTGTCTTTTTCACGAGAGGTGGATCAAAACTTTTTACACCCAACCATTTGGTCAATTGTGCATTAAATATGGCCTACTATTTTAGACAAATGATTTGGTCCAATTTTGCAACAATTATTTGGGAGGTCCTTCACAAAAAAACCTCCTTTTGGGCACTCGAAAAATGGAAAATGGTTTTTTCGTCTAAAGAAAATGAAAACTTCCGTAGGCAACATTGTTTGCCATTCCAAGATGCATCCTCGTAGACATATAATCACACAATGCGAAGGTTTTTCATTTTTTTGTGAATTTCCTATGCCGATTTCAAAATGTGATCAAATTTGCCCGCATGACCCTTCTTAGTTAGGTGGTTAATAATGCAAAACTATTGGTTTGTCTATGATGAAATAGCTACTTTTGTATCTAAAAATGATTTTTTTAGAAAATAAATAGCAAACTATAAGATACTTGTAGTTCAAATTTGACTCGTTTCTTGCCGAATTGGCTGTTTCTCAAAATACCTAGAAAGATCGGAAATGCAATCAAATTGATGATCATCCATGAAAGGTGGTCTAACTTAAGTGAAATTTTTAGTGATGCCATTTTGCAAACTATTTTTGGTAGCTGCCTCACAAACCTCCCTTGTTTTTAACACTAAGAAGAGTAATTTTTAATAGCTCATTTTCGAACCAATCAGGACGCAGCACACGGATCACCCCACTGTATTCGATCTGAGCCGTCCGCCTCCTACTGATCCAGCGTCTCTCCCTTCCTCCCTCGACCCCCTCCTTCCCGAGAAACCCTAGGTCAAGCGCTGCCGCCTCCCTCTCCCCGATCCAGATTCCTCCTCCGCCGCCCCTCTCCCCGATCCAGACCCCTCCCCCGCCGCCCCTCTCCCCGATCCAGATCCCTCCTCCGTACCCATCCCCGGCCATCCCCACTTCTACCACCCCTCCTGTCCCAGTCGCTGCTCAGTGAGATGGGATCCACTCCCGCAGCCGCCGCTCCATCCTCACCGTCGACGACCCACGCCGCCACCCACCCCACCGCCGCCCTCACTCTACCCTTGCCCCCGTCGTCCTCGACCAACCTCGTCGCCCGCCCATCCTACACCCCGGAGGCGGCCTACACCCCGCGACCCGGAGGGGTACGAGACGAGCGATGTCCTCGTCCTCCTCAGCCGGCGGCGAGGTGAGACGGCCAAGGAGCTCGGCGACCTCGCGCTCTTCCTCGCCCCGCTCTGTCGTCCGGCCTCTGGCTGCTCGCGGTCGACCTGCACAACCTCCTCTCTCTCCAGCCCATCATCTGCTGCTCCCACGCCATGGAGCTCACCACCACCGGCGGTGATCTGCTTCTTCCTGTCCATGGAGGTGTGCATCTTCCATTCAAGGTGCCCATCTTCCCCTATCCTCTTGGATTGATTTCATTTGATCCAACCATGATGCTGATGCGTGCTTGATTACCTTTCCCACGCCGCTGCAGCTCACCGACGAAAGTCTCTTCCTCCTGAGCGCCCACAGGGAGGAGCTGCAACAACCCTAGATCCGTATGTTGGTCCTGTTGATTTCTGTCGAAGGTCGTCGGGCTTTTCAGGTACATCAACGTCGTACTCTGGTTGATGTTGTTCTTGTTATGTTGGACTGTGCATGATTTTATCCATAGCTGTCAGTTTAAATCAAATCCATGATTCTTATATGTACTGTTTGTTCACATTTAAGTATAAGTTAAGCAGCCATGTTAAGGGTAACCTGAGAACACTTGCCTATGAGAACGAACTTGAATTACTATATATACCTAAGTGAAGATGTACTGTTACTAATTTACTATGGCAATGAATTTTATCCATGTGAGAATAGAATTTGAGTGTCATCATTCATCTTATGGTATCTTGTTCTTTGTGATAATTGTTCACTATTGAGTGCAATACATATACTGTAGTTGTCATGTAGTGCATGTTGTTCCATATTTTGAGGAGAACACCACCTCGATACCGGTGTTCCGAGGAGACCGCGATGCTTAATTTGCGTTTGTTTGATTGCGGAGAGGCACTGGAAGAGCACTCCCCATGCTTGTCTTGAGGAGAACACCACCTGGGACTTGGTGGCTGACATTGAGAAGGTCATCCAACACCTCGACATTCCAGAGTGGCAGGCAACTGCAAATACATCTTCTTTTGTGCATAGCTACTTTTTTTGAAACCATTTGTGCATAGCTATTGATCATGAATGTTGCAATGCAACTTATTAAAAGAATGATGATACCTCGTTATGCCTTGTCTTTTCAGAAACTAGCTAGCTAGTCAAGCATTTCTTTTTTAAGTTTGATACTAGTGTTATTGTTGGTGATATATAGTGGAAAACAACATCCATAGTGGTATAGATTGTTCTAGTCCATGATATGCTTATTATTGAATTAGCTGGTCCTAAAGAATGCTCCGCCTAAGCTTTGCTTAGTGGCTGGTTCCATATCTTGAAAATTGCAATGCAGGTGAAAATATTAAATACCTCGTCAATGATTTACGTTGAATTTTTTTGTAATCTATCTTGCTATACTGGTTCCAAGTGCTTGAGTAGCACCTCTGAGATAACTCACTTGTGGTTAATTAGTGGCTCTGTCGTTTGTGTTTGTGCATTCTTTTTCCATGGCATCATTCATGGCCGTCTAGTAGTCGACATACTTTTGGTTCCATTTAGTATATGCAGGTAGCAGCAGCTTAAGTGTAATGGAGTTGTTGTTACTCTGTGCCTGCATCGTTAGAGTTTGCATCATCTCCTTGTTTTTGTAGCATAAATGCCTTCACTATTCTTGTTCTGAACCTCTAATCTTGATACTGATTGTATTTGTCTTGATCGAATTACAGGCAACATGGTGACTCTAGTGCCGACAAGATGCTCACCGAGGTGCCCAAGTACAAGCAGACCAAACCCTAGGTGATATGTTCTTCTTGCTTGCTTTTTACCCGTGAGAATTGAGATCTACGGATGGTGGGTTATGTGGATGGATGGCCCCTGGTGAAGTCTTTTGCTGTGATGCTCTGTTTTGGGGTCAGTCAGTAGTACTCTGTGATGCTCTAGTTCTCTAGCATGGGGCATATATGATTGTGCTATGAATTTTTTGCATGCCCTTTTGGATGCCGGTTTCGGCTGCTGCATCCGTTCACTTCTGCTAGAGTACTGCTGCTGTTGTTGCTTTCAGGTACTGCTATTGCTATTGTTGCTTTCAGTATGGCTGCTGCTATTTCTTCTTAGTATGGCTGCTGCTGTTGCTTCTCAATATTGCTGCTGCTGTTGCTTCTCACTACTGCAGCTGTTTCCCTACTGCTGCTGCTGCTCCTGTCAAAACTGTTGCTGTTATTGCTTCTTAGTACTGCTGTTGTTTCCCTACTAGGTGAATCAAACAGGACCCAGAACCTGTCTTTGTTCATGTGCATGTTGTGCTTCTTGAATAATTTGGTTGATGAGATGCAAATGATATTCTATCATGTTTGCTTATGCTCTTTGCGGAAACTAGTATGCTAGATGTTCTTAGAAATCATTGCAATGCATGTCTTCAGATGTTGGATGTCGAGTGTTCTTTCTTTGCGATGCGTATATGGTTGCTTGTGTTGTTCAACATGATGCAAATAGGGCTACTTCTGCCGTTGTGCTATTGTTTGTGGTTTGTCCAGTTTTGGCCTATATAGTTGCTTCTTTCTCTTCATGTATTATTATGTGCTCCGTAATGATTTGGTTTTTGCTTCAATATAATCTGCTTCTACATTCTGTTCCTGTGTAATCTAATCTGCAATGATTCAGTTTTTGGTTCCATATAATTAATCTGCTTCTATGCTCTGTTCTTGTGCAATTTTCCTGCTGTTCTTGTTGTTCTATGCGTTCGCCTTCCAGGGACAACATATATGTGTTTTTCTTACTTGTTTTTCTTTATTTAAGCTAGTAGGTTTTTATGTTCACTCTTTTTCAGGAGCTTTAGGCCTAATTTTTTCCTTTATGTTCACCCTATTACAGGAGCTCTAGGCCTAATCTTTTTGAGTGTGAAGCCGTGAAGCCAAGTGCAAAGCAGCGAAGCCCTACTTAGGAAGAGTTTTTTGGTTCTGTAGTAGACTATAAATTGTAATTTTGTAACGGATTGTAAAATGCTACTGTAGTGTTATTTGATGAATTATATTTGATGAATTATGTATGTTAAAAAGATGTGAAATGGAAACTTGACCAGGTGGACCAATTTATGTCCCACTTATGAATATAATCTGAGAAAATTTGAAAATTTTGACATGCGGGACCAATGTATGGCATTATGAGTAGTGGGACCCATCTAATTAGTGGGACCAGCTCTAAAATATAATGATATAAAAATAGAAAATCAATTGATGGTAAGAAGGCCACGGCCCAACAATAAAAAAGGCTGCAATATCGGGCTTGGCCCATGAACCTGATAAAAAAGACAGAAAAAACACAAATAGGCTGAATTATTGGGCTCGGCCCATGTAAAACACCTAATCGGACCGGGTTGAATCTTGTCAGTGACCTTTTCAATTGGTCGCCATTTTGCCACGTCAGATTGCCACATCGGATCCGACATGGCCTGGGCAGACAGCCAGTGACCAAAACAAAAGGTCATGAGTTCAACGACCTTCTATTTTGGTTGTAAACGTCTACGACCTTCTCACAGAGAAGGTCGTTAATTTTAGTTTACGACTGCCAGATTTTGACCTTCAGTTTTTGGTCACAAAAAGGTCGCAAATGAAAAACTATGACCTTTCAGCGGCCAATAGTGAGGGTCACAAGTTGACATATTTCTTGTAGTGAGATTTTATTGTTCTTGATATTGATTGCAATCCGTCTTGTCCAATTATTCTTGGTAGACCGTTTTTACGTACTATTGGTCCCATGATTGATATGAAAGAAGGAAATATTAAATTTCAATATCCACTAAGGAGAGGTATGGAACACATCCCTAGAACAAGAATTAGGCCAATGATGTCGCTTGAAGCTACGTCGGTATTTCCCCAAAGAGGAAGGGATGATGCAGCATAGCGGCGGTAGGTATTTCCCCCAGATATGAAACCAAGGTCATCGAACCAGTAGGAGAACCAAGCAACACAAGATAAACAGCCCCCACACACAGATAACAAATCCTGGCAACCCGACATGTAAAAAGGGTTGTCAATCCCTTTCGGGTAGCGGCGCCCCAGACGGGCAAATGGACATGAGATAAAAATGTAGTAGATTGATAGATCGAACGCCAAATAAAATAAATAAGAATAAATTGCAGCGTGGTATTTTTGTATTTTTGGTTTAATAGATCTGAAAATAAATGCAAAGGAAAAGTAGATCGCAAAGGCAAATATATGAGAAAGAGACCCCGGGGCCGTAGGTTTCACTAGTGGCTTCTCTCAAGAAAAATAGCAGACGGCGGGTGAACAAATTACTGTTTGGAAATTGATAGAACTTCAAATAATCATGACGATATCCAGGCAATGATCATTATATAGGCATCACGTCCAAGATTAGTAGACCGACTCATGTCTGCATCTACTACTATTACTCCACACATCGACCGCTATCCAGCATGCATCTAGTGTATTAAGTTCATGGAGAAACGGAGTAATGCAATAAGAACGATGACATGATGTAGAAAAGATCTATCTATGTAGAGATAGACCCCATCGTTTTATCCTTAGTACCAACGATACATACGTGTCGGTTCCCCTTCTGTCACTGGGATCAAGCACCATAAGATCGAACCCACTTCAAAGCACCTCTTCCCATTGCAAGATAAATAGATCAAGTTGGCCAAACAAAACCTAAATATCGGAGAAGAAATACGAGGCTATAAGCAATCATGCATAAAAGAGATCAAAGAAACTCAAATACTTTCATGGATATAAAAAGATAGATCTGATCATAAACTCAAAGTTCATCGATCCCAACAAACACACCGCAAAAGAGTTACATCATATGCATCTCCAAGAGACCATTGTGTTGAGAATTCAGTGAGAGAGAGAGAGAGAAAGCCATCTAGCTACTAACTACGGACCCGAAGGTCTACAAAGAACTACTCACGCATCTTCGGAGAGGCGCCAATGGAGGTGGTGAACCCCATCCAAGATGGTGTCTAGATTGGATCTGGTGGTTCTGGACTCTGCGGCGGCTGGATCAATATTTTGTCGACTCCCCTGGGGTTTCTGGAATATTGGGGTATTTATAGAGCAAAGAGGCGGTCCGGGGGCACCCGAGGTGGGCACAACCCACCAGGCCGCGCCTGGGCCTCCTGGCGCGCCCTGGTGGGTTATGCTCTCCTCGGAGCACCCCCAAGGCTGTAACATCCAAAAATTCTAAAATTTGGAATGTTATATTAAATAGATAGTTACGATTGATTGTTTGATTGATTGTGTGAAATTGAGTGAAATTTGAAACTTTTTTGAAAGTTAAATGAGAGGGAGTAAAATGACTTTCCCAAAACATTCACCTTGCATTTATGATCTTCATGAATTCAAATTCTTTTCAAATACAAAACCCTGGAGAGAAGATGATATGACTTCTTCCACTTAATTAAATGGAAAGGTTTTTTTTTAAAATATTTGAATTTCATTTGGAAATATTTCAAGCTCAGAAACTTTATGCAACTCAATGATTTTCACGAGAGAAGATAAAATGACTTCTTCAAAACATATGAAATATGGATTGGAAGTTAAAAGAATCAAATTCAAAGTCCCTTTTGAAAATTATTTTCAATTTCAAGTTATTTGTATTTTATTCAAATTATTTTTCTCCAAAAGTACAATATATGGAAATTAGGGTAAAATGATTCCCTACATTAGAAAATTGGAGAGAAATAAATTTGAATTTATTTTGGTATTTTAAAAATGATTTTTATGAGGTTTTATTACAGCAGTAGCACTCTTTGCTTTATTTAAAATTTTGTATATTTTATTTGACGTTAGAAAAATGTTCATGTTGTAGAAAATCTTTTTCTGAAATTTTTGATATATTATATGCCTATAGTATATTTTATTTTATCTGGTTTTATTTTTTCTTTTGTTGTCTGGGAAAATGTTAAAAAAAAATTCTCGGACCGACTGGGCCGAAGGCCAGCCGGCCCAGCGCCGCGCCGCCTCACCCGTCGTCCCCGACCGGGACTCCTCCCGGAGTCCGGCGCCGCCACGTCGCCCCTCGCCCAAGCTTCGCCCGGCCCCTCCCCTCCTTAAAAGTCGCAACCCCGCCGCCTCTCCTCTCCTCCTCTTGCATCGCGCCGAAGCATCTCGCCGTTGACCGCCACCTCCGACTCCGCCGCCCCGCGCCGCGCTCGCCGCCGTCTCCGCCCCTCGTCGCCGACCCCGGAGCTGCCTCCCCGCTAAAAGCCAACGACGTCGCCGCCGTCGCACCTCGCCGTCGACCATCGCCGTCGTCGCCGGTAACCAACCCCGGTTAGATCCGGTTTATTTCGGTTTTCGCGGTTTTTCTTTAACAACCCACTTTTTTATTTGTTTAATCTAGTTATTTGGCGAACACTCGCTGTTTATCTCTTCGCAGCGAACATTTTCATTCATTAGGGTTTCGTAGCGAATGTTCGTTCGGTAGGTTTTTCTTTTTCTTTTTAATTTCGGCCAGGGACCTATGTGTGATTATTTTTCTTTACAGATTAGTCCCTGTTCTTCAAACCTTCGTTACTTTTTGCTCGTTTATCCAAATCCAACAAAACCAATGCCCACTTCTTCGTTACGATCCCCTCCATCCAGTAAAACAACTTAAAGATATTTTTGAAAGTTTTAAAATTTGAATTCAAACAGATTTGTATTTGAACTTCGTTTGATCATAACTCGAGTTTTATAACTCCGTTTGAGTTGATTCTTTTTGCAAATCGAAGCTCTTGACCTAAACTTTCTGATAAGGCTAAATTCACTTAACTTGGTACTGTTAGAAATTGTTTTCTGTTGCAAGATTTGTTTGTTTGTTTTCGAAGTTTTCCGAGATCTTTTCTTCGATTCTTTTGCATGATTGCTTATGTGTGGTTACTATTGCTTGCTTACGATAGATTGAACGGAGTGTGACGAGTAACTATCAGGAGTTATGAGTGCGAATCATCTTCATCAACAGTACAAGGCAAGTTCGCACTTTGATCATAGTTTTCATACCTAGTTTTTATGCATTAGTTTTACCCTCAACCACTGCATGAGTAGGTTTTGTTAACATGTGGGTATTGGGAAGTAGTTGATGAGGTAGGAACCTATTATCCTTTCATTTAACCTTGGGATTATAGGTTATGCTCATACTGCTTGCTATGCTCGTAGACGTGGATTGGTATGTGAGATTCATGAAAGATGGGAGCGTTATATTTAACTAAGGGAAACTTAAGGTGGCTACTTTAATACACATCTGGGTGGATTGGTTGGGGCACCCTGAGGATACCAGTGGATTGCCCGGACACCTGGGGAATCCAGTGTTGTCCAAGGAGATCCCGGGGAATCTGTGTGATCATCCTATGGTTTGCCACCCAGGCTCAAAGGGATCATAAGATTATTCATGCTAGAAACTTCTGTGTGCAGCCGCAAGCCATTATGGGCTCTGGCATAGTTGAGTATGTTGTGTGACCTCTTTTAGTGGTAGACTAGCAGATGTAGGGGATGTAGGTGGTACGGTCTACTCGTCGAAAGAGTTAATGCTTCTAAAAGACTGTGTCTCAGTCATCCGTTTCTCAAACACCATGTAGTGTGAGAAAACCAACGGAGGAGATCGAGTCTTGTGGGGAAGAGTGCGCAAACCTCTGCAGAGTGTACAAACTAATCATGATTAGCCGTGTCCCCGGTTATGGACATCTTGAGTATCTGGTACTTGGATTATCATGTTGATCTCATCATGTTACTTAAATAATTTTGTTGGGTTATTGATGTTAATTTGGGATTGAGTTGGGGTTACCTCCTCAATATTTCAATAAACTTTGTAGTTAAATAAAAATGTATTCCTTTGTTGTAGGAAAAAATTGGCTTTATGCAAAAATAAACTTAGGGCCTCCACCAGCCAAATATGCATGTAGTGATAGCCATTATTCAGCATTGCTCTACAGTGTGAAATTGCCAGTACATTCAATGTACTGGCCCTTTGTGGCTGCAACGTCTCATGTTGCAGGATTCTTACGACGAGTAAGTGATACGTCAGGGTTACGATTTCTACACTGAACTTTGCCGTTGGTGTTGATGGGAATCCACAACCTTGTTGTTACTTCCGGTATTTGGATTGAGGTAATTGTCTTTACATTATTTATACATGTGATTTACCTCTGTTATAAATCCTCGAGTATTGTGTGTGTCAGCATACCGATCGAGGGATGACACTTAAGCACAGAGACTTGACCGTCTGAGGTCGGGTCGCTACAAGATGGTATCAGAGCACATGTTGACTGTAGGACGTGACCCCTAGAAACTGGCAAGCCCATAGGAAAGATTTTCTCTAAAACTTTATTTTCAAAAAAAAATCTTTTACCTCTCTTCTGAGCTTATTCAAATATTCCCTTTTAGTTAGACTACCATGCGAAGATTCGACTGATGAGACCACTCCAAGAAGTACAAGATATCGGACAACTAAGACCATTTTGGAATGAAGAGGATTTTACCGTGCATTATAACAATGGTTGAAGACTTCGAAGACTAGGAGAATTTGAAGGCTCTGAAGAATTTCCCGATTGATATGACTAGGAAAGCTGCCCTTATGGCACTTGTCAGACTATTGAAGCTGTTAATACCCGAGATCAAGGTGTGTCGGAGAAATACTGGAACATGGAGCGTTAAAAACCCAAAGGCAGGAGATATCAACTATGGAATGATAACTCATGGCAATGACATGGGCATAAACACGGCTATCCATGATGTTATCGCCCGCTTATGCTATTGTCACCATGCTGAGTTGAGCATGCATTTCCTTAGAAGGATTGGATTACAAAAGGGCTAATGGAGCATCTAGTGGCAAAAGATGAAGTTTTAACCTTAGCTGGTGTATTGCCAGGATCTGGAGTATTACATCAAGAATTTTAAGATGGACCAGCAGGAAGCCGTATTTGACAAGGAAGCATTTCGTGAAGAACTCAGGACCCAAAAGCTGATAGTAGCCAAGCTGGAGGAGCAAAACGTCGAGATACTGGAGATTCGTCAAGAACTGAAGGACAGTAGGACCATGGTTCATGCCAAGGATGTTGAAACCCGGAAGTTTGGAACACAACTTCAGAATATTAAATGACGTCATGAGAGACTTCACGTCAACACAGATGATCTCGCAAAAGAACTTGAGAAGGACAAGCACGATCGGAAGAAGCCCATCGGAGACATAAACAAGACTTGAGGAGTATGATGACTTTGAAGATTTATTGACCTTTAGAAGACCAAACCCCTGTTATATACCTACGTTAGATGCGACGTTTGTGAGCTGTCATTTGTTTGATGTTTTTCTGACAGCCAGAAATAAAATCAGTCTTTTTCAAAAAAAATGTTTGCATTGTGTGCATCCCTCTCTATCTCTCTTATCTCACCCCAAAACCCATGGACCCAATAGAGGAAGAATGGAGATGAGCTTGTATTTTCTGGACCGATGAGTCAATTGGAGACAGACCGATGGATTCAGAACATGGAGGATCATATGCAGAATAACACTATAGCCGGAAAGGGATATGGCCCAGCATGCTCTTCAGTGTTTTGAAAGAGGTGCTGCTACTTGGTGGAGGATGTACCAAACCATCAATGGATGGCAAGGAGTAACCACTTGGGAAGAATTTAAGTGGACTATGCTAAAGTCTCGTCTTGTGTCCCAGAAATTGAAGCCTTGTGGAAATGATATGAAGAAGCCTTGTGCATGTAAGCTCTGTGAAGAAATAGGACACAACCATAAGGAACACATGGATGAATGCCCTCATTGTGAAGAAAGTCACCCACAGGAAGAATGCCCCACTAGGCAGGTAACTTGTTTCTTGTGTGAAGGAACTACCCACTACCCTGCTTAGTGTCACATTTTCCCCATGGTACAAAGAACCGTATGAAAGGAGCCCTCATGGAAATTTTAGAAGAACCTGTGATGAAGGAAGAGGTGGAGGACACACCCGAAGAACACCCAATTAAACCCTGCACCAAGTCATGTTATTAATGTGGAGAAGGACACATCTCCCAATATTGTCGGAACGGGGATCTAGTAGAATTCCCGACAGAGGAAGTAGAGTATGACCCACAGGAAATAGAAGCCCTGATTGGAACGGAAAAGTCCAGGAAGAGAAGTAGATTGGATACCAGGAAGGACCTGAGTCATATCACCTATTTTAGGTGCAAGGAGTCAGGGCACTACTTCAGCAGTTGCCCAAAAAGGAAGTCGAGGACCCAAGGAGGCTATGTAGTCATAAGGAAACCACGAGACTTGTCGGAAGTAATATGTTGTAATGAAGCAGGGCACTTTGCCAGAGATTGTCCCAAGGAGAAGGAGACTTGTGATAATTAGTTGTGTCTGTGAGAAGTATAGTAGTAGTAGTGAGAACATTTTCCTTTACATTAAGGCGATGAGTTGAGGCATGTAATGGAAAAGCAAGAGATTGTAATGCTTGGAGAATCAATAAAGTTAGCATCGTTGGTACTGATTGGATTTTATGAGTTGTTACTCTCTGAAGAAAGATTTTGACCATTTTTGAGGATATGAGAAATATGGTCTATGGATAAATTTGTGCATCTCAAGGGTGGTAGTACCCTGTGAGGACTCTTGACCCCTTGGAAAGATGATGATATTCCACGAAGTGGACTACGGACAAAACAAGTACAAGTTTTATCTTGATAGGTGGGATATCCCAAGAACATGAAGAGATGAAGTACTATTGGATATAAAGGAGGTATAATGTTGGTAACATGGAGCAATTGTAATTCCATGATGAGTCTGAGTAATCACGTCTTAGTTTTGGTACCCGTAGAAGGAAGAAGGACAATACAATTGGATGAAATTAAGAATGCTAGGAAGCTGGAAGTTGGAATAACGAGCAGTTGCCCCGATGATGAGTTCAAGGTTTATAAGTGATGAGATGGGCCATAACCCACAGGCCCCAGGACCTGCCAAGAAGCAAGCACATTCTTGCTGAAGGAAAAACCCTGGAAGAAGATACGACTTTATCAACAGACAATCTTATAGGAGTAACACAAAACCTGAGAGTTGTGAAGGAACGATAGATATTTCTTTGTCTTGCAGAATCAATGGATTTTTTCGAACCCAGTTCGTGGACAAGAGAAATTCTGCAATGCTTGTGAGGATGACCGAGTGTTAGAATGCGAGATTCGCTAAACCTTATACAAGGTAATGATTTGGGTGCGGGATGGATTGATGACCATACCGACTTACTCTTATTATTCGCTTTGCTGTATGGGATGGTAAATCTGAGTGACTTACCCATAGTAGAGCGACGATGATCTAAACCTTGTTTAAACCTTAGAATGGTATGACAATTTTTCCCCTTGTACAAGGAAGTTGTTGCCGATCGTAGGACATACAGTGAGGTTCAACCCAGACCCATTTCCTGGAGGAGAAACCATAAATTGATGACCACCATGAGATATCGATAATTGTTTAGTATTGGCGCCAGACCCGTTAGATAAGAAGAACCAGTCTCGGAAGAACTGTACCAAGATGAAATGACAGAAGAATTGAGGAAAAAGGTTATGCCACTACCGGAAGAGCCTAGAGAAGAAATTATCCTGAAGATCTGAGAAGACTGACACTGTCAACAATAAGGATGGAGTATATCAGTTTTGATGGAACCGTAACCATGCTTCTAAGGGTGGTAGCACTCCAGACCCCCGGAGACGATCGATGGATGTTGAGAAGACCCCCAAACCTAACCTATTTCTTTCTAGCCTCTCCGAATCTCGAGGACGAGATTCATTTTAAGGGTGGTAGGTTTGTAACATCCCAAAATTCTAAATTTTGGAATGTTATATTAAATAGATAGTTATGATTGATTGTGTGAAATTGAGTGAAATTTGAAACTTTTTTGAAAGTTAAATGAGAGGGAATAAAATGACTTTCCCAAAACTTTCACCTTGCATTTATGATCTCCATGAATTGAAATTCTTTTCAAATACAAAACCCTAGAGAAAAGATGATATGACTTCTTCCATTTAATTAAATGAAAAGGTTTTTTTTGAAAATATTTGAATTTCATTTGGAAATATTTCAAACTCACAAACTTTACGCAACTCAATGATTTTCACGAGAGAAGATAAAAATGACTTCTTCAAAACATATGAAATATGAGTTGGAAGTTAAAAGAATCAAATTCAAAGTCCTGTTTGAAAATTATTTTCACTTTGGAGTTATTTGTATTTTATTCAAATTATTTTTCTCCAAAATTAAAATATATGGAAATTAGGGTAAAATGATTCCCTACATTAGAAAATTGGAGAGAAATAAATTTGAATTTATTTTGGTATCTTTAAAATGATTTTATGAGGTCTATTTGCAGCAGTAGCACTCTTTGCTTTATTTAAATTTTTGTAGATTTTATTTGACGTTAGAAAAATGTTCATGTTGTAGAAAATATTTTTGTGAAAATTTTGATATATTATATGCCTATAGTATATTTTATTTTATATGGTTTTATTTTTTCTTTTGTTGTCTGGGAAAATGTTAAAAAAAACTTTTTCTCGGACCGACTGGGCCGAAGCCCAGCCGGCCCAGCGCCGTGCCGCCTCACCCGTCGTCCCCAACCAGGACTCCTCCCGGAGTCCGGCGCCGCCACGTCGCCGGTCGCCCCTCGCCCAAGCTTCGCCCGGCCCCTCCCCTCCTTAAAAGCCGCAGCCCCGCCACCTCTCCTCTCCTCCTCTCGCATCGCGCCGCCGCATCTCGCCGTTGACCGCCACCACCGCCACCTCCTACTCCGCCGCCCCGCGCCGCGCTCGCCGCCGTCTCCGCCCCTCGCCGTCGACCCCGGAGCCGCCTTCCCGCTCGCAGCCGATGACGCTGCCGCCGTCCCACCTCGCCGTCGACCACCGCCACCGTCGCCGGTAACCGACCCCAGTTCGATCCGGATTATTTGCTGTTTTCGCGGTTTTTCTTTAACAACCCGATTGTTTTTATTTATTTAATCTAGTTATTTAGCGCATACTTGTTGTTTATTCTTCGCAGCAATCGTTTTCGTTCATTAGGGTTTTGTAGCGAACGTTCGTTCGGTAGGTTTTTCTTTTTCTTTTTAATTTCGGCTAGGGACCTATCTATGATTATTTTTCTTTACAGATTAGTCCCTGTTCTTCAAACCTTCGTTACTTTTTGCTCGTTTATCCAAATCCAATGAAACCAACGCCCACTTCTTCGTTACGATCCCCTCTATCCAATAAAACAACTTACACATATTTTTGAAAGTTTTATAATTTGAATTCAAACAGATTTGTATTTGAACTTCGTTTGATAATAACTCGAGTTTTATAACTCCGGTTGAGTTGATTCTTTTTGCAAATCGAAGCACTTGACCTAAACTTTCTGATAAGGCCAAATTCACTTAAATTTGGTACTGTTAGAAATTGTTTTCTGTTGCAAGAGTTGTTTGCTTGTTTTCGAAGTTTTCCGAGATCTTTTCTTCGATTCTTTTGCATGATTGCTTATGTGTGGTTACTATTGCTTGCTTACGATAGATTGAATGGAGTGTGACGAGTAGAACTATCAGGAGTTATGAGTGCAAATCATCTTCATCAATAGTACAAGGCAAGTTCGCACTTTGATCATACTTTTCATTCCCAGTTTTTATGCATTAGTTTTACCCTCAACCACTGCATGAGTAGGTTTTGTTAACATGTGGGTATTGGGAAGTAGTTGATGAGGTAGTACCCTATTATCCTTTCATTCAACCTTGGGATTATACGTTATGCTCATACTGCTTGCTATGCTCGTAGACGTGGATTGGTATGTGAGATTCGTGAAAGATGGGAGAGTTATATTTAACTAAGGGAAACTTAAGTTGGCTACTTTAATACACATGTGGGTTGATTGGTTTGGGCACCCTGGGGATACCAGTGGATTGCCCGGACACCTGGGGAATCCAGTGTTGTCCAAGCAGATCCCGGGGAATCCGTGTGATCATCCTATGGTTCGCCACCCAGGCTCAAAGGGATCGTAAGATTATTCATGCTAGAAACTTCCGTGTGCAGCCACAAGCCATTATGGGCTCTGGCATAGTTGAGTATGTTGTGTGACCTCTTTCAGTGGTAGACTAGCAGATGTAGGGGATGTAGGTGGTACGGTCTACCCGTCGAAAGAGTTAATGCTTCTGAAAGACTGTGTCTCGGTCATGCGTTTCTCAAACACCATGTAGTGCAAGAAAACCAACGGAGGAGATCGAGTCTTGTGGGGAAAAGTGCGTAAACCTCTGCAGAGTGTACAAACTAATCATGATTAGTCGTGTCCCCGGTTATGGACATCTTGAGTATCTGGTACTTGGATTATCATGTTGATTTCATCATGTTACTTAAATAATTTTGTTGGGTTATTGATGTTAATTTGGGATTGAGTTGGGGTTACCTCCTCAATATTTCAATAAACTTTGTAGTTAAATAAAAATGTATTCCTTTGTTGTAGGGAAAAATTGGCTTTATGCAAAAAAAACTTAGAGCCTCCACCAGCCAAATATGCATGTAGTGATAGCCATTATTCAGCATTGCTCTATAGTTTGAAACTGCCAATACATTCAATGTACTGACCCTTTGTGGCTGCAACGTCTCATTTTGCAGGATTCTTACGACGAGTAAGTGATACGTTAGGGTTACGATTTCTACACTGAACTTTGCCGTTGGTGTTGATGGGAATCCACAACCTTGTTGTTACTTCTGCTATTTGGATTGAGTTAATAGTATTTACGTTATTTATACATGTGATTTACCTCTTTTATAAATCCTCGAGTACTATGTGTGTCAGCATACCGATCCAGGGATGACACTTAAGCACAGAGACTTGACCGTCTGAGGTCGGGTCGCTACACAGGCGCAGATAGGGCCCATTATGTTCCTTCTTGTGCAAAAAAATTCTCCATAAAGTTTTGTTGCGTTTGGACTCTGTTTGATATTTATTTCCTGCGATGTAAAAAACATGCAGAAAACAACAACTAGCACTTGGCACTATGTTAATAGGTTAGTACCAAAAAATGATATAAAATAACTATAAAATTATTATAAAACATTCAAGATTGATAATATAACAACATGGAACAATAAAAAATTATAGATACGTTCGAGACGTATCAGCCACCATATGAATCAATCATGAGGGCATCATATGGATCTAGAAACAAATATGACAAGACTTAGGGTGTATTTGTTTGGGCTGCAGCTTCTTCGGCTGTTGCTGCAATGGCTCCGGCTAGAAGGAGCGGCTGTAGCTGCTAGCTGCGGCTGGAAGGTTGGAGCTAAAGTGCAGTCGTTTGGTTGTTGTGCTGTAGCAGCTGCGGCTGTTGCAGAAACGTGTTGTAATGACCGAAACACCCTTTCTTGTTCTGTAGGTAGGGTTGAAGTGCTGATTATGCTATTTTAACAGTGAATGCCTCGATTAAGAGCTGTTTTGCCGCATATGGTCAGTTGCCATAGTTAAAATGGATATCATATACTGGACATATGATAATAAATTAGACGTATGGAGAGTGGCAAAGGTGGCTGCGAACACATAACAGATGACCACACCAACAAATATTAGCACACTCTAGCAGGGAGCCTTGGCAGCCAGCAGGCATACGCACACACTGGCAACACATGTAGCACACGCAGATGCAGGACACACGCACAGATCACGCGCGGAGGCCATGGCCACCTGCACGCTGGGCACGCACGCCGGTCAACTGCACACGTCGGACATGTACACTCGCTAGGCAGGTACACAAGAGCACGCATGCACACCGGAGATTGCTGGAATGAGTTCGTCGGCTCGAGGGGCTCGGCCAAGAGGGCATGAGGAGCCGCATGACGCTGACCTGGGAAGGACCAGGTGGAGCTGCACCGGAACTCGTGGCGACGACCGTCGTTGGCGAGGAAACTCATGGCTGCGGCCGTCGTTGCGGAAGCAACTCGTGACGGTGGTGACATTGCGAGGGATCTCTAGGAGACGGGAGGGAGGGGGTTGCGGGATCCACGGCCAGAGGGAGGGAGGGAGTTGCGGGAAACGCGGCCAGCGGGTAGGAGTCGCGGGATCCGCGGCGGCGGCCAGTAGGGTCGGCGGCGAGAGGGAGTCGCGAGCTCCGCGGCGGCGGCTGGAGGGATACCGCTCCAAGGGAGATGAGAGAGACAAGAGAGGAAAACTACTCGGATCGATGGGAACAGATCGAACCGGTAAGGGCATTTTTGCGGTAGTATGTTATTTGGTGGGAGGGCAAATCAGTCATTGGACAATTTGGAGCCGGCTGTGAGGAGCAGAAGCCTGATTTCTCAACTGCGGCTTCTGGTCGGTTTTTTCGGAGCGCTCCACGGGAGGCCTGCATGGAGCTGGGGCAAAAACAACCCGTTTGTTTGGGCTCCAGCTTTTTTGGGCCAGAAGCTATAGGAGCCGGTAAAAAGAGGCCAAGCAAACACACCCTTAGATCCTTTGCTTTATGCCTAGCTAGGGGCGTAGACGATAGGGCTTGTTGGGAGGCAACCCAATGAATAAAATTTATTTTTGACTTTTGCTTTTTGTTCTTGAGTGTTTGCATAATTATGCTACTGTTATGATTGTGTTTTTTGTTTTAATTAGTGTTTGTGCCAAGCAAAGCCTTTAGGATCATGTTGGGTGATAATTACTTTGATCTTGCTAAAAACAGAAACTTTTGCGCTCACGAAAATAATTCTCATTTTTAACAGAAGCGTTATAAAATACCAATTCTTTTTGCACAAGATTGATATACAAATTTCTCATGTGTTCCTATTTTTTCTAAATTTTTGTAGTTTTAGAAGTATTCGAAATATCCAGATTGCTACAGACTGTTCTGTTTTTGACAGATTCTATTTTCTTTGCGTTGTGTGCTTGTTTTGATGATTCTATGGTTTTCTTTGAAGAGTTTTTGCCATAGAAAAGTTCGAATATAGTAGATATAATGCAAAAATAAAATATGAATGTGTTTTCAATAGTACTTATAGTAGTGATTTGCTTTCTTATACTAACGGATCTCACAGAGGTTTTGTTGAGTTTTCTGTGATTGAAGTTTTCAAGTTTTGGGTGATGTTACGATGGATGAAGGAATAAGGAGTAAGAAGAGCCTAAGCTTGGGGATGCCCATGGCATCCAAAGCTATTATCCAAATAGAAGCCAGCAACTAAGCTTGGGGATGCCCGAGTGGCATCCCCTCTTTCTTCTAACAACCATCAGTATTTTACTCGAAGCTATATTTTTATTCATCACATACTATGAGTTTCGCTTGGAGCGTCTTGTATGATATGAGTCTTTGCTTGTTTTGCTTTTTGTTTTTAGTCTTGAATCCTTACTGGACACACCTATTTGAGAGAGCCAAAATTATGCCATGACATGTTAGAATTGCTCTCTATGCTTCACTTAAATCATTATGAGCTATGGAATTGCTCTAGTGCTTCACTTATATGTTTTTGAGCACGGCGTGCTTTAGTATTTTTGAAGAAATTCTCTCATGCTTCACTTAGATTTATTTGAGAGTTAGATTTTTTAAGAAATTCTCTCTTGCTTCACTTAAGTTAATTTGAGAGAAAGAAATATTATGCTCATGATCCTCACTTATATTTGTTTGAGCTTATCAAAAGCAACACATGAAAATTAGTCCCAAAGTGATAGATATCCAAGGAGGATATAATAAAAACTTCCATGAAGATCATTGGACAAAATAAATTTGATTCTTTGTAATAGTTTTGAGATATGAGGATGTCATATGTGAGTCATGTTAATGAGTAATTATGCTTTAGTAAGAATATTGGTGTTAAGATTTATGATTCCCTATGCAAGCAAGAAAGTCAATAGTTATGCAATGAAATTACATCCTACTTGTGGTGCATTATTCGGTGTTAATTATGCTTAATGCTCGCTTATGAGATTTTTCGTTTCTTGGTTGGTCGCTTCTCAATCTTTTGCTAGCCTTGATTTTGTACTAAGTATGTTCACTACTTGTGCATCCAAAATCCTTTAAACCAGTTTTCCCACATGAGTCCACCATAGCTACCTATATGCGGTATTCTTTTGCCGTTCTAAGAAAATTTGTATGTGCCATCTCTAATTTTCAAAATAAATATCTCTCTTGTGTGCTCGTACTGCTCATGAAACGGTAGGGGATGGCTAATATATTTCCAAGCTAGATATGAATTCTCAAGATGAGTGTTTATTCACTTGTCATTGCAAAAGAGTAAGGCAAATGTATTAGGGATGCCTAGTCCCGAAATGAAAAATGGATTTACTTTATGTTGTCAAATAATAAATTCCTTGGAAAGTGTTGGTATGGAAGGCACCCGTGGATACGGCTAGCGATGGAAACTGAAAGTATGGTTGAAAAAGGAATAAATTTTAATTTCTATTTGGGAACCGCCTATGATATATCTAGCATGGAAAGTATTAGGAACTACTCAGTAGTTCTCGTTGACAGGAAAAGCATGCCTCCCAAAATGTTTTTATCTCTAACTTTTTTGATTTGAGCTTTGGCACCTCTACAAATCTATACTTCCCTCCGCGAAGGGCCTTTCTTTTACTTTATGCAATTTTTATTTTTAATTTGAGTCTCCATCTTCTCTTATAAAGCACCAACTAAGGGGCACTATGATCGTACTTGAGCATTGGATGTAGCTAATATGCGAGTGTGTTTCATCAATGGATCAATGATTGAGCATAATGGGCTAGGGATAACTTATTTTAGCGTTGATATTTTGAAAGACATGGTTGCTTGTTGATATGCTTGAGTATTAAAGTCCTCATGTCAAAACTAGACTATTGCTTTGAACCATATAAAAGTCCAAATGTCCATGCTATAAAGAAAAGAATATGTGATGAGCATGTTAGGCAGCGTTCCACATCAAAAACTCTGTTTTTATCATTTACCTACTCGAGGACGAGCATGAATTAAGCTTGGGGATGCTGATACGTCTCCAACATATCTATAACTTCTTATTGTTCCATGCTGTTATATTATCATTCTTGGATGTTTATAATCATTTTATAGTCATTTTATGTCATTATTTGGTACTAAACCTATTGACATAGTGCCAAGTGCCAGTTGCTGTTTTCTGCATGTTTTTTAGATCACAGGAAATCAATACCAAACGGAGTCCAAACGCAACAAAACTTTTTGTGGATTTTTTTGGACCAGAAGACATCTAGCAGGCCAAAGAAGTACCGAAGAGGGAGCCCGAGGTGAGCACAAGACACCAGGGCGCGCCTGGAGGCCCAGGCGCGCCCTGGTGGGTTGTGCGCACCTCGTTGGCCTCCCGAACTGCCTCTTTGCTCTATAAATACCCCAATATTCCAGAAACCCTAGGGGAGTCGACGAAAATCAATTCCAGCCACCGCAAGTTCCAGAACCACCAGATCCAATCTAGACACCATCACGGAGGGGTTCATCATGTCCATTGGTGCCTCTCCGATGATGCGTGAGTAGTTCTTTTTAGACCTATCTGTCTGTAGTTAGTAGCTAGAAGGCTTCGTCTCTCTCTCTTTTGATTCTCAATACAATGGTCTCTTAGAGATCCATATGATGTAACTCTTTTTGCGGTGTGTTTGCTGGGATCCGATGAACTTTGAGTTTATGATCAAATCTATCTTTTTATCCATGAAAGTTATTTGAGTCTTCTTTGATCTCTTATATGCATGATTGCTTATAGCCTCGTATTTCTTCTCTGATATTTGGGTTTTGTTGGGCCAACCTGATCTATTTATCTTGCAACGGGAAGAGGTCCTTTGTGATGGGTTCGATCTTACGGTGCTTGATCCCAGTGACAGAAGGGGAACCGACACGCATGTATTGTTGCTATTAAGGATAACACGATGCGGTCTATTCTACATAAATAGATCTTGTCTACATCATGTCATCGCTCTTATTGCATTACTCCGTTTCTCCATGAACTTAATACACTAGATGCATGCTGGATAGCGGTTGATGTGTGGAGTAATAGTAGTAGATGCAGTCAGGAGTCGGTCTACTGATCTTGGACGTGATGCCTATATACTGATCATTGCCTGGATATCGTCATGATTATTTGAAGTTTTATCAATTGCCCAACAGTAATTCATTTATCCACCATTTGCTATTTTTCTCGACAGAAGCCACTAGTGAAATCTACGGCCCCCGGGTATCTTCTTTAATATATTATCTTTTATTTTTAGATCTATTAAATCAAAAATACAAAAATACCTTGCTACAATTTATTCTTATTTATTTTTATCTCGCATTCCCGCGAGATCTATTTATCAATTCTACTACAATTTTTATCCCGTCCACGTGCCAATTTCTTGCGCCGTTACCCGAAAGGGATTGACAACTTCTTTAATACATCGGGTTGCGAGTATTTTTTATTTGTGTGCAGGTGCCGTTCACGTAGTGTTGTGTGGTTCTCCTACTGGTTCGATAACCTTGATCTCATCACTGAGCGAAATACCTACCATTGTTGTGCTGCATCATCCCTTCCTCTTTGGGGAAATACCGACATATATAGTTCAAGCAAACATCAGGACTCCGAACAATATTCAGTCACCAAATCACATAACTCATATAATACAATATCGTCATCGAACGTTAAGCGTGCGGACCCTATGGGTTCGAGAACTATGTAGACATGACCGAGATGCCTCTCCGATCAATAACCAATAGCAGAACCTGGATGCCCATATTGGCTCCTACATATTCTACGAAGATATTTATCGGTCAAATCATTATGACAACATACATAATTCCCTTTGTCCATCGGTATGTTACTTGCCCGAGATTCGATCATCGATATCTTCATACCTAGTTCAATCTCGTTACCGGCAAGTCTCTTTACTCTTTCTGTAATACATCACCTCGTGATAACTCCTCAGTCGTTTGCTTGCAAGCTTATGATGTGTATTAGCGAGAGGGCCCAGAGATACCTCTCCGATACTCAGAGTGACAAATCCTAATCTCGATCTATGCCAACTCAACAAACACCTTCGGAGATACCTGTACAACATCTTTGTAATCACCCAATTACGTTGTGATGTTCGATAGCACACAAGAAATTCCTCCGGTATACGGGAGTTGCATAGTCTCATAGTCAAAGGAATATGTAGACATGAAGAAAGCAATAGCAATAAACTGAATGATTATTATGCTAAGCTAACGGGTGGGTCTTGTCCATCACATCATTCTCCTAATGATGTTTTTTTACCATGATTCTCCTAATGATGTGATCCCGTTATCAAATGACAACACATGTCTATGGTTAGGAAACCTTAACCATCTTTGATCAACAAGCTAGTCTAGTAGAGGCTTTCTAGGAACACGGTATTTGTTTTTGTATTCACACATGTATTAAGGTTTTTGATTAATACAATTCTAGCATGAATAATAAACCTTTATCATGAATACGGAAATATAAAATAACAACTTTATTATTGCCTCTAGGGCATATTTCCTTCAGTCTCCCACTTGCACTAGAGTCAATAATCTAGTTCACATCGCCATGTGAATAACACCCATGCATAGTTCACATCGCCATGTGATTAACACCTATAGTTCACATCGCCATGTGATTAACAACTATATTTCACATCGCCATGTGACCAACACCCAAAGGGTTTACTAGAGTCAATAATCTTGTTCACATTGCCATGTGATTATCACCCAAAGAGTAATAAGGTGTGATCCTATTTTGCTTGTGAGAGAAGTTTAGTTACCAGGTCTGTCACATTTAGATCGATATGCATTTTGCAAATTTCTATGTCTACAATGCTCTGCATGGAGCTACTCTAGCTAATTGCTCCCACATTCATTATGTATCCATATTGAGACTTAGAGTCATCTAGATTAGTGTCAAAGCTTGAATCGGCGTAACTCTTTACGACGAACTCTTTATCACCTCCATAACCGAGAAACATTTCCTTAGTCCTCTTTAAGGCACCTAAGGAAAATTTTGACCGCTGTCCAGTGGCCCACTCTTGGATCACTCTTGTACCCTCTTTGCCAGATAAGTGTCAAAACACACATCAGGTGTGGTACACAGCCTGACATATAGTGTAGAACCTATGGCGGAGGCATAGGGAATGACTTTCATTCTCTCTCTATCTTCTGCCGTGGTCGGGATTTGAGTCTTACTCAACTTCACACCTTGTAATACAGGCAAGAACCCCTTCTTGGACTGAACCATTTTTAACTTCTTCAAATATTATCAAGGTATGTGTTTTGTGAAATTTCTATTAAGCGTTTTGATCTATCCCTATAGATCTTGATGCTCAATATGCAAGTAGCTTCACCGAGGGCTTTCATTGAAAATTTCTTATTCAAGTATCCTTTTATGCTATCCAGAAATTCTATATCATTTCCAGTCAATAATATGCCATCCACATATAATATCAGAAATGCTACAGAGTTGTCACTCACTTTCTTGTAAATACAGGCTTCATCATAAGTCCGTATAAAACCATATGCCTTGATCACCTCATCAAAGCATATATTCCAACCCCGAGATGCTTGCACCAGTCCATAGATGGATCGCTGGAGCTTGCACACTTTGTTAGCACCTTTAGGATCGACAAAACCTTTTGGTTGCATCATATACAACTCTTCTTTAAGATATTCATTAAGGAATGCAGTTTTGACGTCCTATCTCAGATTTCATGGCCTTAAGCCATCTGTCGGAATCTGGGCTCATCATAGCTTCTTCATAGTTCGTAGGTTCGCCTTGTTCTACTAACATGACTTCTAGAACAGGATTACCGTACCATTCTGGTGCGGATCGTGCTCTGGTTGACCTACGAGGTTCACTAGCAACTTGATCTGAAGTTTCATGATCATTATCATTTGCTTTCTCTCTAGTTGGTGTAGGTATCACGGGAACGGATTTCTCTGATGTGCTACTTTCCAAATTGAGAGAAGGTAAGATTACCTCATCAAGTTCTACTTTCCCCCCACTCACTTCTTTCGAGAAAAACTCCTTCTCTAGAAATGTTCCATTCTTGGCAACAACGATCTTGCCTTCAGATCTGTGGTAGAAGGTGTACCCAATTGTTTCCTTAGGGTATCCTATGAAGACGCACTTCTCCGATTTGGGTTCGAGCTAATCAGGCTGAAGCCTTTTGACATAAGTGTCGCAACCCCAAACTTTAAGAGACGACAACTTAGGTTTCTTGCCAAACCACAGTTCATACAGTGTCGTCTCAACGGATTTAGACGGTGCCCTATTTAACGTGAATGCAGCTGTCTCTAATGCATAACCCCAAAATGATAGTGGTAAATCGATAAGAGACATCATAGATCGGACCATATCTAATAAAGTACGGTTACGATGTACGAACACACCATTACGCTGTGGTGTTCCAGGTGGCGTGAGTTGTGAAACTATTCCACATTGTTTTAAATGAAGGCCAAACTCGTAACTCAAATATTCACCTCCACGATCAGATCGTAGAAACTTTATTTTCTTATTACGATGATTCTCCACTTCACTCTGAAATTCTTTGAACTTTTCAAATGTTTCAGACTTGTGTTTCATTAAGTAGATATACCCATATCTACTCAAATCATCTATGAAGGTCAGCAAATAACGATACCCACCGTGTGCCTCAACACTCATGGACCGTATACATCTGTGAAAGTCATTGGCTCCCTCCATTCTTCCAGACAACGGAGTTTTAGTCATCTTGCCCATGAGGCATGGTTCGCAAGTATCAAATGATTCATAATCAAGTGATTGCAAAAGCCCATCTGCATGGAGTTTCTTCATGCGCTTTACACCAAGATGACTTAAACGGCAGTGCCACAAGTATGTTGCACTATCATTATCAACTTTGCATCTTTTGGCATCTATATTATGAATATGTGTATCACGAGATTCAATAAACCATTCACATTGGGTGTATGACCATAGAAGGTTTTATTCATGTAAACAGAACAACTATTATTCTATGATTTAAATGAATAACCGTATTGGAATACACATGATCTAATCATATTCATGCTCAACGCAAACACCAAATAACATTTATTTTGGTTCAACACTAATCCCGAAGGTAGAGGGAGTGTGCGATGGTGATCGTACCAACCTTGGAATCACTTGAAACACACATCGTCACTTCGCCCTTATCTAGTCTCTATTCATTTTCCAACTCCTGTTTCGAGTTACTAATCTTAGCAACTGAACCGGTATCAAATACCCAGGGGTTGCTACAAACACTAGTAAAGTACACATCAATAACATGTATATCAAATATACCTTTGTTCACTTTGCCATCCTTCTTATCCGCCAAGTATTTGGGGTAATTCCGCTTCTAGTGACCATTTCCTTTGGAGTAGAAGCACTCAGTTTCAGGCTTGGGTCCAGTTTTGGGCTTTTTCATGGGAGTGGCAACTTGTTTGCCATTCTTCTTGAAGTTCCCTTTCTATCCCTTGCCCTTTTTCTTGAAACTAGTGGTCTTATTAACCATCAACACTTGATGCTCTTGCTTGATTTCTACCTTCGTCGATTTCAGCATCGCGAAGAGCTCGGGAATCATTTTCGTCATCCCTTGCATATTATAGTTCATCACGAAGATCTAGTAGCTTAGTGATAGTGACTAGAGAACTTTGTCAATCACTATCTTATCTGGAAGATTAACTCCCACTTGATTCAAGGGATTGTAGTACCCAGGCATTCTGAGCACATGCTCACTAGCTGAGCTAGTTTCCTCCATCTTGTAGGCAAAGTACTTGTCAGAGGTCTCATACCTCTCGACACGGGCATGAGTCTGAAATACCAATTTCAGCTCTTGGAACATCACATATGCTCCGTGGCGTTGAAAATATTTTGAAGTCCTGGTTCTAAGCCGTAAAGCATGGTGCACTAAACTATCAAGTAATCATCATATCGAGCTTGCAAAACGTTCATAACATCTGCATCTGCTCCTGCAACAGGTTTGTCACCTAGTGGTGCATCAAGGACATAATTCTTCTGTGCAGCAATGAGGATAATCCTCAGATCACAGACCCAGTCCGCATCATTGCTACTATCATCTTTCAACGTATTTTTCTCTAGGAACATATCAAAAAAATATAGGAGCTATATTGCGAGCTATTGATCTACAATATATATATGCAAATACTATCAGGACTAAGTTCATGATAAATTAATTTCAATTTGATCAAATTACTTTAGAACTCCCGGCCCACTTAGATAGACATCCCTCAAGTCATCTAAATGATACGTGATCCAAATCAACTAATCCATGTCCGATCATCACGTGAGATGAAGTAGTCATCAATGGTGAACATCTGTATGTTGATCATATCTACTATATGATTCACGTTCGACCTTTCGGTCTCCAGTGTTCCGAGGCCATGTTTGTATATGCTCGGCTCGTCAAGTTTAACCCAAGTATTCCGCATGTGCTAAACTGTCTTGCACCCATTGTATGTGAACTTAGAGTCTATCACACCCGGTCATCATGTGGTGTCTCAACATGAAGAACTGTAGCAACAGTGCATCCTCAGGGAGAACAGTTTTACCTTGAAATTTAGTTAAGGGATCATCTTATAATGCTACCGCCGTACTAAGCAAAATAAGATGCATAAAAGATAAACATCACATGCAATCAAAATATGTGACATGATATGGCCATCATCCTCTTGTGCTTTTGATCTCCATCTCCAAAGCATTGTCATGATCTCCATCGTCACCGGCTCAACCACTTGATCTCCATTGTTGCGTGGTGGTCGTCTCGCCAACTGTTGCTTCTACAACTATCGCTAATGCATAGTGATAAAGTAAAGCAATTACATGGCGTTTGCATTTCATACAATAAAGAGACAACCATAAGGCTCCTGACGGTTGCTGATAACTTTTACAAAACATGATCATCTCATACAATAACGTATATCACATCTTGTCTTGACCATATCACATCACAACATGCCCTGCAAAAACAAGTTAGACGTCATCTATTTTGTTGTTGCAAGTTTTGCGTGGCTTCTACGGGCTTCTAGCAAGAACCGTTTGCTACCTCTTGAGCATGCGTTGGTTTTCCCTTGAAGAGGAAAGGGTGATGCAGCAAAGTAGCGTAAGTATTTCCCTCAGTTTTTGAGAACCAAGGTATCAATCCAGTAGGAGACTACACGCAAATCGCCTAGTACCTGCGCAAACAATCAAGAACCTTGCAACCAATGTGATAAAGGGGTTGTCAATCCCTTCACGGCCACTTGCAAAAGTCAGATCGGATAAAGATAATAACATAAATATTTTTGGTATTTTTGTTGTATAGATTGGAAAGTAAAGATTTTAGAATAAATAAATAGTAAACTAGAATTATAGATCAGAAACTTATATGATGTAAAGTAGACCCGGGGGCCATAGGTTTCACTAGTGGCTTCTCTCAAGATAGCATATATTATGGTGGGTGAACAAATTACTACTGAGCAATTGATAGAAAAGCGCATAGTTATGAGAATATCTAGGCATGATCATGAACATAGGCATCACGTCCGTGTCAAGTAGACCGAAACGATTCTGCATCTACTACTATTACTCCACACATCGACCGCTATCCAGCATGCATCTAGAGTATTAAGTTCATAAGAACAGAGTAACGCATTAGGCAAGATGACATGATGTAGAGGGATAAACTCAAGCAATATGATATAAACCCCATCTTTTTATCCTCGATGGCAACAATACAATATGTGTCGGTTCCTTTCTGTCACTGGGATCGAGCACCGCAAGATTGAACCCAAAGCTAAGCACTTCTCCCACTGCAAGAAAGATCAATCTAGTAGGCCAAACTAAACCGATAATTCGAAGAGACTTGCAAAGATATCAAATCACGCATATAAGAATTCAGAGAAGAATCAAATATTGTCCATAGATAATCTTGATCATAAACCCACAATTCATCGGATCTCGACAAACACACCGCAAAAAGTATTACATCGAATAGATCTCTAAGAACATCGAGGAGAACTTTGTATTGAGAACCAAAGAGAGAGAAGAAGCCATCTACCTAATAACTATGGACCCGAAGGTCTGTGGTAAACTACTCACACATCATCGAAGAGGCTATGGTGTTGATGTCTCCGTGATCGAATCCCCCTCGGGCAGATCACCGGAAAAGGCCCCAATATGGGATCTCACGGGTACAGAAGGTTGCGGCTGTGGAAAAGTGGTTTCGTGGCTCCCCTGGATATTTTTAGGGTATAAGAGGATATATAGGCGAAAGAAGTAGGTCGGTGGAGCTACGAGGGGCCCACGAGGGTGGGGGCGCGCCCTCCTGCCTCGTGGCCGCCTCGTTGCTTCCTTGACTTCCACTCCAGTGTCCGAATACTATTGTCCTATATATCAATCTTTACCACTCGACCATTTCAAGACTCCTCGTCATGTTCGTGATCTCATCCGGGACTCCGAACAACATTCGATCACCAAATCACATAACTCATATAATACAATATTGTCATCGAACGTTAAGTGTGCGGACCCTACGGGTTTGAGAACTATGTAGACATGTGATGTCGGCTAGGACTACGTCGGTATTTCCCCAAAGAGGAAGGGATGCTGCAGAACAGCAATGGTAGGTATTTCCCTCAATGATGAGACCAAGGTTATCGAACCAGTAGGAGAACTAACCAACACTACGTAAACAGCACCTGCACACAAATAACAAATACTCGCAACCCGACGTGTTAAAGGGGTTGGCAATCCCTTTCAGGTAACGACGCTAGAAATTGGCAAAAGGATGTGATAAAAATATGATAGATTGGATCGCGGGAACGCGAGATAAAATAAATAAGAATAAATTGCAGCAAGGTATCACAATATTTTTGGTTTAATAGATGTGAAAATAAAAGCAAAGGAAAATATATCGCAAAGGCAAATATATTAAAGAAGAGACCCGGGGGTCGTAGGTTTCACCAGAGGCTTCTCTCGAGAAAAATAGCAAACGGTGGGTAAACAAATTACTGTTGGGCAATTGATATAACTTCAAATAATCATGACGATATCGAGGCAATGATCATTATATAGGCACGTCCAAGATTAGTAGACCGACTCCTGCCGGCATCTACTACTATTACTCCACACATCGACCGCTATCCAGCATGCATCTAGTGTATTAAGTTCATGGAGAAACGGAGTAATGCAATAAGAACGATGACATGATGTAGACAAGATCTATTTATGTAGAAATAGACCCCATCTTGTTATCCTTAATGGCAACGATACATACGTGTCGGTTCCCCTTCTGTCACTGGGATCAAGCACCGTAAGATCGAACCCATCACAAAGCACCTCTTCCCATTGCGAGATAAATAGATCAAGTTGGCCAAACAAAACCCAAATAACGGAGAAGAAATACGAGGCTATAAGCAATCATGCATATAAGAGATCAAATAAGACTCAAATAACTTTCATGGATAAAAAGATAGATCTGATCATAAACACAAAGTTCATCTGATCACAACAAACACACCGCAAAAAGAGTTACATTATATGGATCTCAAGAGACCATTGTATTGAGAATCAAACAAGAGAGAGGAAGCCATCTAGCTACTAACTATGGACCCGAAGTTCTACAAAGAACTACTCACGCATCACCAGAGAGGCACCGATGGAAGTGGTGAACCCCTCCGTGATGGTGTCTAGATTGGATCTGGTGGTTCTGGACTCTACGGCGGCTGGAATTGATTTTCGTCGACTCCCCTAGGGTTTCTGGAATATTGGGGTATTTATAGAGCAAAGAGTCGGTTCAAGGGGCACCCGAGGTGGGCACAACCCACCAAGGCGTGCCTGGGCCTCCAGGCGCGCCCTGGTGGGTTGTGCTCCCCTCAGAGCACCCCCTAGGCGCTTCTCCGGCCTAGTGGATGTCTTCTGGTCCAAAAATATCCACAAAAAGTTTTGTTGTGTTTGGACTCCGTTTGGTATTGATTTCCTGCGATGTAAAAAACATGCAGAAAATAGCAACTGGCACTATGTCAATACGTTAGTACCAAAAAATGATATAAAATTATTATAAAACATCCAAAAATGATAATATAACAGCAGGGAACAATCAAAAATTATAGATACATTGGAGACATATCAACATGACTGAGACACCTCTCCGGTAAATAACCAATAGCGGAACCTGGATGCCCATATTAGGCCCCATTGCAAAATGGGTGCCTCTAACCAAGTCATAATTGTGTGTAAGTTGCTTTCTCTGGTGGAGTCAAATGGGTGATCGATAGTGGTTGTACCAACCATATGACCAGAGATAGCAAATTGATTTATGATTTCTTGGAATCTATTCAACCATTTATGAGCATTGTGTTTGGTTGAGGATCAAAAGGACAGGTACTCGGGTTGGGCAAGGTGGCTACCACAAATGACATGTCTCTTGCAAATGTCATCCTTGTCCAATCCCTTAAATACCATTTGCTTTCCATTCGTCAATTGGCTTCTGTTGGCTATGATACTCTATTTGGACTAACCAATGTGAAAGTATTTAAGAGAGATACTCTTGAAGTGGACTTTGTTGGAGAGTTGGATGGCAACCTTTACACGGTTGATTTCTCGGAAGAGAGCACATTCCATGCAACTTGTCTAATGGCCAAGGCCGACAAGGGGTGGCTATGGCATTGCCGGTTAACCCATGTCGGCATGAGAAATCTTCAATATCTCTTAAAGGGTAATCACATCCTTGGACTAACCAATGTCTCTTTTGAGAAAGATCGTGTGTGTAGTGCATGCATAGCCGAGAAGCAACATCAATCAAAGCACCCACCCAAGAATATTGTATCTACCTCAGGACCTTTGGAGCTCCTTCGTGTGGATCTTTTTGGGCCTCCTTCATGGGATAGTCTTGGTGGGAAAAAGTATGGACTTGTCATTGTTGATGATTACTCAAGATATGCATCGGTGTTTTTCCTCAAGTCCAAGGACGAGACGAAGATCACCTTCATTGATTTTTCCAAGAAAGCACAACACAAGTTTGAGAAAGAAATCTTGGCAATAAGAAGTGATAATGGCTCCGAGTTCAAGAACTACACCTTGGAAGAATTCCTTAGTGATGAAGGGATTGAGCATCAATATTATGCACCATACACTCCTCAACAAAATGGTGTAGCCGAAAGGAAGAACCGTACACTTGTGGAGATGGCAAGGTCCATGTTGGATGAATAGAAGTTGCCATATAGTTTTTGGGCCGAGGCTGTCAACACCGCATGCCATGCATCAAACCGGCTCTTCCTCCGCACAATATTGGAATAGACTCCATATGAGCTCCTAACCGGGAACAAACCAAATGTCAAGTACTTTTGTGTATTTGGGTGCAAATGTTTCATCCTCAACAAAAGAGAACGGTTAGGACAATTTCAATCCAAAACAATTGAGGGCATATTTGTTGGCTATGGATCAAACTCTCATGCCTATAGAGTCTACAACAAATTCAATGGATGTGTTGTAGAAACTTGTAACGTGGTGTTTGATGAATTTAATGGATCCCATGGGGAGCAAGTTAATATAAGTGATGTAGGTGAAGAATATTCTTCTCAAGATATTTTGACCATGGGTGTTGGTGCTCTTCTTCAAATGGAACAAGAACCTCATGATGATGAAGAAAAAGATGGAAGTTTAACACATCATCAAACCACTTCAACACCTATACCACCGCAATATCCCATTGCTCAATCGATGCCCATAGTTCAAGTACAAGAAGAAGATCAAGCCCCTCACCATGATCATCTACAAGAGCAAGATCATCACCTAGAGCAAGAACAAGAAAGTGCAATCATTGATGATGAACCTCAGCAAATGCAATATGAAGAAGAAGATCTTCCACCACACATTAATGATCCATATGTGGAGGATGTGGATGATGGACATGAAGTTGAACCTCGTGAAACCCTAACCTCCATCATGCCCCGGGTGGCCGGTCGTGTTGATGTTGATCAAATTCTTACCGGCATATCGGAAGCTAGAGTCACACGTAAACATTTGACAAACTTTTGTGCTCGCTTTTCATTTGTCTCTAGTTTTGAGCCACTTAAGGTACAAGATGCATTGATGGACAATGATTGGCTCGTTGCTATGAAAGAAGAGTTGAATAGTTTTGAATTCAATCAAGTGTGGTCATTACTCAAGAGATCAACTACGGAACACAATGCCATTGGAACAAAATGGATTTTCAAGAACAAGCAAGATGAGAATGTTGTAATCATCCACAACAAGGCAAGTTTGCGGCTTCCATGACCAAGAACTTTGAAATGTCACTAAATGCGGACTTGAAGTTCTTTCTCGGATTTCAAATACTACAATTTCAAGAAGGAATTTTCTTGTCTCAAACAAAATACCTCAAGGATATTCTAGAGAAGTTTGACATGACAAATGCTAGCCCATGTAAGACACCCATGCCAAAAAAATTGTACTCACTGAAGACACATACGGTATCCCTTTTGACCCATCTATTTACGGCTCTATGATTGGGTCATTGCTTTATCTTTTTGCATCTAGACTAGACATCATGTTCAGTGTATGCATGTGTGCTAGATTTCAAGCTTCCCCTAGGGAAAGTCATCATAAGGCGGTTAAGCATATTCTTAGATACCTTGTTCACACCCCAAAGTTGGGTCTATGGTACCCCAAGGATGCTAAGTTTGATCTCATTGGGTACACGGATGCGGATTGGGCTGGAGAAAAAGTGGGACGGAAGTCCACCTCTGGTGCATTTCAATTTCTTGGACGCTCCTTGGTAAGTTGGTCCTCAAAGAAGCAAAATTGTGTCATCCTCTCCATCGCCGAAGCCGAATACATTGCAACCACCAGTTGTGCAACTCAATTACTATGGATGAGGCAAACTTTGAAGGATTGTGGTATCACCTATAGACATGTGCCTCTTCTATGTGATAATAAAAGTGCCATCAATATTGCCGAGAATCCCAAAGATCATACTCGCACCAAGCACATTGATATTAGGTATCATTTCTTGAGAGATCATGTGAAGGGTGACATTGATATTGCTCATGTTGATACACATATGCAACTTGCAGATATTTTCACTAAGCCATTGGATAAAGAAAGGTTTTTTCAACTTAGGCGTGAACTTGGTATTTTGGAGCTTGACAACATTATGTGAAATCTAGCACCCATCCATGCATTTACTTAATGTCTTGTCTTGATGTAGGCATATATTTAGGGGGAGACATTCAACTCATGAGTACTCTCACCCTATATAATGCATAAATATAACAAACACTCTCAAAGTTATCATGGTGCTCATACTATGGTGCTTTAAATGATGGAGTCGTGACTATGTACCCAAAGTTCAAATCTTTGCGGTGCTATGTCTCATATGCTCAAACATGGTGACTTCGGTCACCACTCGTGCATTGCTTATATGAATCTTTCTTCGCTTAATGTTGTTGGGTAACTTGTGCATCTTAGTATAGCCATCAATTTCTAAGTACTTCATCTCTACAATATCTTAATCTCCTTGGAGGAGTCTATATAAAAAATATCATTATATGGCACTTACAATATCTTACTCTCAGCTGTTGTCACTGTCCAGTGGCCGGACATCCGGCCCTATAGCCGGACATACGGACCCTGGAAGTTTAAACTACTCAAATAAAAACCGTTCTGACTCTTCCAGTGGCCGGACATCCGGCTCGTCGGTGGACATCCAGGCCCTAGACTTCTTGTGATTTGATGACACTTGCCTAGCCCAAATTCCTCTCTAGTTACTTGGCTAAACAACTTAACCATGGGCATGTCGATATTTTGATCTACCACTTGGACTTGTCCTATGGTCATGTTCAAAAAAATGTTCACATCCCCATTGTTTAATTGCTTTACCCTTGTTCATACCTCTTTGGCTCCTTCTCATTGGTATCCATATTGTGTATCCATTTCAGTCGATCGCCAGCAAGGTTCCACCGACTCCGAGGAACATATTCGACCTAAGAAGAAGCAGACCACCACCAGACCAAGAAGACCACTGCCGGTCCTAAGAAGAAGTGTCGGGTTCCCTCACCTAGTCCGTTGGCCTCTGATCCGGATGATGCAGACTATGTTGGGGAGGAAGAGGAAGACATTGCCCCTAGGAGCTCTGTTGGACAGTCGAAACCGAGCACCCGGAGGGCGCCCGTGCCTCAGGTCCGGGGCTCTGCGATGCCCATTGTCCATGGCCGTCACATCTCCATGGAGATCCCTTTCAGCGGGGCACACCCCACTCACGGTTTCACGACCGTGGGGGCTGGTCCATATCTTGAGTTTCGACGGGATACCAACCAGTATGAGATGGTGGCTGATGATGAGGATCCTCGTTTCTGTACTCACATGCAGCAGGATCTCTACTCTAGCTTCGTCCGCGGCCGTGGACTTGCTCCTCACAAATACTTGGATCTTCAATTCATGCATGATCATCCTGCCATGTTTCCTGACAACCCGGTCAAGATCATTGATGATATGACTCTTGCTCCGGCAGTGACCTTTAGGTGTGATTGGAATGAAGCTGCCATCCTTCAGTTCTATGCCACCTGCTTCTTTGGCCCAAACAACACTCTCACCTGGATGACCGACGATACTACGCTGAGCATCACCTATGAGCGCGTTGTTCAGATTTTGGGCTTCTCCGGTGTTGGACATCATATCCACAATCTGGATCCACTGCATAAGCCCAAAGGGATTGATGATTGCATGCCTCTTGTTAAGCCTACCTCTTAGCTCACTCCGGAGGAACGTGGGTATCCACCCAATGAGGTATCCATCTTCAGGTCTCCTTACTATATTCTCTTTCAGAGTGTGATTCACACTCTATATCCTAAGAAGGGCGATCGCTCAAGGGCTCGCAACTACTGCATTGATTTTATGGTTCGTATGCATGCCAAGCCTACAGAGCCTCTTGACACAGCCCATTACATTTGGCATGAGATCCGCATCTCCAGCTTTCTTCAGACGCGCCAATTCCCTCATGCTCCATTCATTCAGGCGCTGATTGATCACACTGCTCCCTTTGAGGCTGTTAAGACTGTTGTGCATACCATTTGGAAACCTCCGACTCATATGCGCGTGGAGGCTCCTGCACCGACTGCTGCACCTAGTCAACCTAGGAGGTCTGCTAGTGGGTCTCAGCCCAGGGGATCATCTGCGCCTTCCTCCTCTACTGCGCCTCGTGGATGTCTTACCTCGTTCTTGGGCAAGGCTCAGTCTGCTATTATGAAGGATCTCACCTTTAACTGTCAGCAAAATCATGATGTTCAGAAGCGCCTCATTATCTCCAAGAACCAGCTCAAGCAGCGCCTTCGCGACCATGGGAGTCCAGTGAGCGGCGATGATCCCATTCCTGCTGCACCATCCACTTCTACCTTCGGTTTTCCATCTTGTGATGAGTATGCCGAGTTCTTTGAGGGGGTAGCTGTTGATGTTGACATCCGCTGGGAGTGATTTACATGTTGATCTTCTTATGGCATTCGCCCCTTTTTGCATGTTGCTGCCAAAGGGGGAGAAGTAGTACCTTAGTTGTCAAGAATATTGTGCCATATGTTACTACTATGTGCCTCTCTATGTATGCTACCTATGGTACTTAATTTTATGAGACAATCTTATTATCCATGTGGCTATGGGTTGTTGATGCTATGGGTTGATGATGTGTATCATATGTGCTTGTTCTATGTTTTTTTGGGCTACATAAGCTACCATGAAAAATGTGCAATGAATTTTTAACATAATTATCTTGTGCACACAATGAGGGGGAGCTAAAGCAAATAGGCACATATACTGTATTATGCTCTCTTAAACAACACTTTTCAATGTATTTATCCTATGTTTGGTATGTGTGGCACTACATGTATGGTTGTCACTAACAAACAAAAGGGGGGAGGTTGAAAGTGCAATCATGCCCTTACATCAAATTTTGATGTTGATGTACATGTAGGGGACTAACTATGTTTGTCAAGTGAATCTCAGGTGTTAGTCCCCGGATGTTAATGGTGTGTGGATCATGAACATAAGGAGTTGATCTTACTCAAGGAAGAAGTATTAAGAGATTATATATTTTTTGATTCTTGAGTATAGGATCCCACACTATTAAGAGGGGATCGGTAGGATTAGTGAAGGTCTTGCTCATGTCACAAAATTCCTAGCTTGTAAGTCTTAGGCACATACACAATATTCTGGTGCTTATATTCTACCTCCCCCTCCTAGCCAGATATCCGGGCTGCTTGCCGGATGTCCGGGTTGCACGCCGGATATCCGGCCCGCACGCCGGATGTCCAGCTTCCAGCGTCCAGAGAACACTTTTGCACTGCCTTTTATCCCGGATGTGCGACCAGTCTGCCGGATGTCTGGGCTCTCTGTGTTCCCCGGATATCCGGGAAACCCAAGCCGGAAGTCAGGCTTGTGCTATCCAGTGAGCTTATAGGTTTTGTGAACTCGCCGGATGTCTGGGTCTTCTAGTCTCGCCGGATGTCCAGGCTTTGCCCCGGATGTCCGACCCCTCTGTTTTGTCCTCTGCTTTCTGTTTCACTTCACAAGTACTATGCTCGGCCGGATGTCCGGCCCCTATCCCAGAAGTCCGGCTTGCCCTGTTACTTACACAACAACGGCCATATTTGCACCCACACTATATATAGCCCTCTTCCCCCACGTGAGAGGGTTGACCACTCACTTTGAGCAAACCCTAGAACACATTTCTCTCTCTCTCTCACCCTCATACACCAAATTTAGATCCCAAGGGGATTTGAGAGCATTTGTGAGAAGTTGTCCAAACAAGTGATAGATCCACTCTCTCCCCTTCTTTGCACCAAATGAATTAGTGATTTGAGCAAGTCTTGAGCTTTTCCCCATTGTTCTTGTTACTCTTGGAGGTTGGAGACTCCTAGGCGGTAGGAGTCATTCGGAGAGGAATCGACCATTGTGATTACCCCCGAAAAGTTTGTGAGGGTTTGGACACCACCCCAAGGTCTACCACTAGTGGTTGAGAAACGCCTTCGTGGTGTTGTCTTAAAGGGAGAATAGGGTGAGCCTTCGTTGCGTTTGTGTGCCTTCGTGGTAACATCCACCTCTCTAAGGGTGACGTAGCTTCCCTCCAAGGAAGTGAACATCGGCATACATCCTCGTCTCTTGGAGTTGCGGTTATCCCTAACCCTAACTTCCTACTTGTGGTTACTTGCCTCTTAGTCTTTACTTATATCATATTGTGCTTGCTTACTTACATACTTGTGTTACTTGTTTGCCTTGCTTAGCTCTTAGCATCATACTTGCAATTGTTAGGCTCACTTTCATATTCCGCATTATTTGCCTAAAATTGCTAAGTAACAATTAAAATTTGTAATTGTACCTATTCACCCCCTCTAGGTCCATCTCGATCCTAACAGTAGGCCTTCAACAGGCCTACTTGTAAGCCGCCTTCGGTCTTCTCATCTTCTCTTCTTAGGCCTTATGGGGCCTTCAATTATGAGTCGCCAACGATATGACCTGGCCCCTCTAGGGCGGGTCATATCACGGGGTTATATCCCCAACATTAGGCCCCAGATTGATTTGAATCTGTTCATGTCAATCTTCATTCTTCAATTGGCGAATCCCTTGACCCTTTTTAACCTTTAACCTGATAAACTTTACATAACCCACCATGACAAAGAGATGATGTCATGTTATTAATTTCAGAAAAAACCTTATGACGTCATAACGGATCTTTGTATTAATTATCCATTCCGAGAATCGAGGCGCCTCTGTTGTTAGGCCCTTCCCAGTGCTCCACGGTGGACATGTGCTAATCATGCCACATAAGCGAAAAAATGGCATGGCACAACATTTAATCAGGGGGAGAGCACTTTGGTGACCCCAGGAAGAACCAATGCCAAGTGCGAGAACGTAGGCAAACCACTTAAATGAAACAACTTGAACAATGCATGAAAGACTTTAGGTGCTAACTCATTAAATAAAATGTGCTTAGCAACAACAAGTTAAGCACCTATGCATTGGGGAGATGACTTGCTAAGGTATTTAATGCAATTAGCACCTCATCTAAGCTCCTTTGCATTGGAAGAGGTCTTAAGATAATGATCATGCCCCCTCGATTTCCGTGCCTGCCATTTTACTGTCCACCTTTCCCTTTATGGCTAGGCATGGGGGGTTCATTTTCACTTTTACCCCCATTCCTCTCTCTTCTTCATCTTCCTCGCGCTGACTGTCGCTGCACGAGCTCTACCACCGCCATCGACCTGAACAAAGCAGAAAACCACGGCACCCTTCCGCAGTTCATTAGCATTGTTAGGTATTCGCCTCTCTTTACTTTCAATATGCATTAGATTTTCCTCAGTTCATCTGTGTTCATCAGTGTTCGTCATGCCCGCTTGTACTTCATCCATCGTATTGCTTAGTTGAATCCCAATGCAACACTGAAGTCATGCGGTAGTAGTTTTAGCATCCGCTTCTCATCGTAGATTCATCATGTCCCTTTGAGATTCATTATCATCACGCTAGTTTTTCCACAATAGTTTAGGTTTAGCCATTTTCCTCTGTTTTTCGAACTGCTGTAGATCTAGAAACAAAATTGCAAACCGTGCAAACTGTTTATGAAACACTTAGCAGAATTTTAGCACTTCCATCAATATAGATTGCAAACTCTATGTATCGTATACGACGGCTTACACAATGCTCTTGTGACCCGCCAGCCTCCGGCCGGCTTAAAATTTGCAAACGGCTCTATACGGCAATATTTTAGTCACCGTATTTATTTCCTGATCATAGCTTCATTACTTCCGGCTCACCATGACCAAGGCACCCACAACTTGCGATTGGATCCCTTCCAAAGTCATCGAAGAGACCCTCAATGGTTATGTGTCCTTGGGTGTTTTAGCCGCCAAAGGAGTCATTCATTGGCGGATTCCTGGTTCCGAATGCCCTCCTGAACCTCAAGAGGGCGAGGTTGTAGTCTTTACAGATCATCTGCTCCATGGCTTTTCCCCGCCCGGCTCAAGATTCTTTCGAGATGTACTGCTGCGATTTTACAACCTTCATCCTCAAGATATCGGTCCCAATTCTGTCTCCAACATATGCAATTTCCAAGTGTTCTGCGAACCAGACCTTGGTGAAGAGCCTTCTATAGATCTGTTCAGAGACTATTATTACATCAACCACCAAACTGAGATGACTGACGGGCTTAGGGGATGTTTGGTTTCTAGCCACATATTGCCACACCTCACCTTAGGCAAATTTGACCAAGTTAGGTGGGTGTTTGATTCTAGCCACACCTAAGGCAAGATTTTTTTTATGAGCAGTGAACCCCACATGTCATAGACACAAAAAGTGTGGCAAGATTCTCTTAGGCAAGACAAAGTGTGGCTAATAATTTGAGCAACTCAAGTGTGGCAAAAATAATGTGGCAATATAAGGCAAACATAGTCACAATCCAAACAGCCCCTTCGTCTTGAGCTCGAAGGTGTTTCAATTCAAAGGCGGAAAGACATGACTTTCCCATCAACCGCCCTGCCAAGTCATCCTAAGGACTGGAATTTTACCTGGTTCTATTGCAAAGACACCTCTCCAGAAGGAGAAGACCCCCTGCCGGGTTATCGTCCATATTGACTTCCTACCAGCGGCCCACTACCAGGCCGGATGACTACCGCGGAGCATGGTCTTTATTCTTCCTTCATCGTGAACGACTTAACCGGAATCGATCTTGTTCGCTGCTGGGTTTCATGGAGAATTATGGCTTTAAGCCGCCACCCCAGCTTAATGTGAGAATATACTGGAAATACCAAAGATCCAATGCGCTACAATCCCATTGAGTTAACTAAGAAGGGGATCAATGATACTGTCAAATCGCTCCTTGGCGAGTCATTGGCAAATTGCAATAAGACGGGTCTAGCCCCTTATTATACTCTTAACCCGTAGCCAGCTGTAAGTACCCTTGCACATATACTGCTTGTTTGTCAATCTATCCGGTTTTGACCTTATTTTTCATGTATACCCAGGACGACTCTCCCTTTTGGAAAAAGAATATACCAACCACTACTGCAAAAGCAAAAAGGGTCAAAACAACTAGTCGCGGCCCGAGTCGTCCTAAGAAGCCACGGCGCAAGAGCAGCTTGAACTACACGAATCAGAGGTAGAACTTGATTCACTTGATATTCTTTTTATGCAACTTATTGATGTTGATTCACCTCAGGAGGAAACGGAAACAAGCCAAGCTGATAGTGCTGAGGTAATCCCTGTCTCCTCCGACTCAAAAACCTTGTGAAGAGAGAAAACACAACGGGTCATCAGGAAAATATGGTTTTCCCATCCTCTTGCTCACTTAGATCGCAACTTTCCTTTGAAGAAACAGCAGCACGAGTCCAGACGACACACTCGAAATAGCGGCCAAGAGGAGCTTATGGCCGGCTTACTCAACACACCGTCGGCTCATAACAGTCATCAGGAGGTGCCTCATAGCCCTACTTCCTCTTTTTCACGAGCTGGCCTCCTACGGCAACCTCTTAATTCTTCTGACTCGGCATATCAGGATACTTCTCACTCATCTGGTGACTCAAACGAGATGCAGCTCCACACATTCGTGGTTAATCCGGCGTAAGTACTATTATTTGTTGAATAAATTTCCTTGCCCTTTCATACTTATCAGACTGGATAATTTTCATTATAGGGCTAAGGCAAAGATGGGCAAAAAGCAAAAACCTGGCCCTTCCAAGACTCTTGAGGCTTCTGAACAAGATAAACAGGCGCCGAAGGCTAGTGAAGCCCAAACCCAAGAATTTGAAGATCCTGAGGGTCGGCAAGATGATCCGCCTGCTCAAGCCGATCTTGCCAATCCTAACTTGACTGCGGATATCACCGATGACCCGGCAACCAATCAAGACCTGCCGAGCCTTAAGCCGCTTTCGCCTGTCAAACATTCTGACAAGACTCCTGCTGATGACCAAATTGAAGAGGTGATCGTCACCGGATCAGCTTATCAGCCGGCCGGTGTCTCCATAGTGCTGACCAAACATTCCGCCAAGGATGAAGCATATTCGCCAGACAAGAATAAGCCCAAGCTGGATCTTGAGAACTATCTAAAGCTAAACGCTCGTAAACTATACTCTAGCTATCTGCGCCGTCTTCACACAAGCCGCGACCTGGAGGCCAGCTTGGTCAACATGATGCGACAAATATGAGGTATGAAATCACCCCGTCCTTCAACTTATGCATATATATATATATATATGTACTTATCCAGCCCCCAAGTCTTAATCATAGGAAAAGATCATTGAGTATGCTTAAGACTTTCAGCAACATGGAAGTTTAGATTTTTGGGTCATAGCCCCTTAGAACCGGCTTACATTAGTTGTATTAAACATGCTGTTGTCAATATTCCTTTGCAAAATAACCCATTAGAACCCTCAAGGGCCGGCTTATCATGCAAGGATGAGCCAGGTCTTCTATATGATGTTTAAGATTTCAAGTCATAGCCCTCAAGGGTCGGCTTATCTTGAAAAGATGAACCGGGTCTATTGTATTAAGTCTAATTGAGAGCTGCCATTCGTAGCCCTCCAGGGCTGGCTTATCCGAGAAAGACGAGTCGGGTCTTCAATAATATGTAGCTGTATAAAGAACCTTTGATAGCCCTCAAGGGTCGGGTCATCTTACGAAGATGAGCCGGATCTTATGTACGGAGTTTGAGAAAAGAACTTCATCATACATTAGCCCCCAAGTGGCAAGTATATTGCTTGCGATATGCTTGGGACTTTAAAATACTCCTTATACACATGCTGAAAAGTATTTATGGTCGTCAATGCTCATTTGCAGGACACCTTAAGCTTCAACGACTCGCAATTGGGCAATCTAAGAAAAATGCTCAAACACCAGGAGTCTGAGACACAGAAGGCTGGGACCAAGTTGAAATTTAGCTTGGAAGAGAACGAAAAGCTCAGGGCTAGCTTTAATACCGAGAGAGCCGCCTGGGAAAACGAGAAAACTGCATTACTGCAAAGGGCAAAGGCCGCTGAATCTTCCTTGAAGAACACCACTGCAGAACTGTCCAGCTTAAAGTGGCGAATTTCACAGATGACAGCTGTTATCTTTGGTAAGCAGCACTAGATTTTTTAGCCCTTCACAACCCTTTTATTCTAACTCGCCCGGCGACTCGTCTGTATGTCTGCTCAACAGGCCCTAGAAGTTCCAATCTTGGCCAGGATATGCTCGTGAAGTTGAAAGCCGTGTATGCCCTGGTTGAGCAATTATACACTGGCACTCAACGGGCTCTTGTGGCTATCTCCAATGGGAAACGGCCGCCAACTATCATCAAGGAGGTGCTAGACCAATTTTCCATGGTGCCCAAGCAGGTAGAAGAGATAAAATTGTCAGCCGCCCGTTTTGGCGCCATTACCGCACTCAGTGAAGCCAAGGTATGGCAAGCGGAATTAGACCCGGAAGAAATGGCCATCGTCTGTCTGGGCTTAAAAGAAGATGGGTCTCCTTTTGATCAAATGGATTTTGCAAAATGTGTGTAGGAGATGCGTCCCTTAGCGTGCAAACTGGCGAAGAGACTGATTTGTCCAGGTATCAGCCAGCTTATAACATGGGAAATGCTAGGATTAGAGCGCCGACTTATGACGTCGTGGAGCTCACTCCTCCAACCCATAAGCACACCTTTGCCCCTACTGTCGATCTGTCCCCAATTATCAATGATGAAGCCATATTCGAAGCCTTAACCGGCATCGACTGGACGCTACCTAACGTCCAGATGGGAGAAGAAGGATAGCGGGAGCGGGATGACCCGAAGGCATCAACTCATCAAGAAGAAAATTGAAGACGACCCAAGTGGCTCTCTGGCCAGAGCGTAAAAATTCCTCTCCCGAAAAACACTTGGCTCCAAACTTATGGGCTTATGATAGCCTTGTAATAGAGTAGCTTTTTGCAACAATGATCCGCCTTGTCATGCCATCCTGCATGCTAACTACTGAGACATCAGGTTGAATCTTTTATAATAGGCTTGATGTAGTTATTCAGACAAGCCATAGCAGCATTCACACTTGTGTGTCAAACTCCGCATATCCTACCAAAATAAGTTAAACACATGCCCTGGCGACTTATCGTCAAAAAACCAAGGTGGGTTATAATTAACTGGCGACTCAACGCCTAAAACCAGGATGGGTTATAACCCGGAAAATATTCAAATATGAGGCGCAACCCACTAGTGACTTAAAATCAAAGCCAAGGCGGGTTATAACCTGAAATATTCAACCATACTTGTCATATCCCAAAAGCCAGGTGACTCAAAGGATCTCAAAATTCCAAATAGAAAAATATGCAAGTTCCAAAAATTCACTAGGCCAGCTCTCAAGGCATGGCTAAAAAAGGGTGACTTAGAAGCCGCATATTTGCTGTCAAGGCCGCAACAGCCATTTGGCACTCAGGCCTTATGTTTGCTTTCAAGGCCGCAACAACAGTTTGGCACTCAGGCCACATGATTGCTTTCAAGGCCGCAACAGCCTATTGGCACTTAGGCCACATGATTGCTTTAAAGGCAGCAACAACCATTTGGCACTCAAGCCACATGATTGCTTTCAAGGCTGCAACAGCCGTGGTTTTACCTAGCTCACTATAAGCCGGCTCTTTCATGACATAAGCCGCCATTTGAACCTTAACAAGTGCAGGGTCTTTAAAAAGATTGACTGTTAAGAGTTTGACGGGTCATCAATGGAGTAGCCAGTTGCAAACAGGTAGGAAAAAACCCTATAAGAAGTGGCATTCAAGCCGGCTAAGAGGGTGTAAAAGCTAAACCAAGTGGTTGAAAGCCCCCAAGTGACCTTATGATCAATCAATAAAGACTCAAATACTCAGAAATGAAACGACAAAGGCCCCGTTCGGGGATGCGGGCTTTATTATATTGATCATAAAAGTATATACAGTGACAAGAGTATGTACAAAGGTAAGAGTTGGTGGCTCAAGTATAGTACGGCCGAAGATGTGCAATATTCCATGGACTGCGGGTCTCCTCCTCCGACTTGCGAGAATCCTTGTGCTCATGTACATCAATGAGGTAATACGACTTGTTGTTCAGGTATTCGCTGACCACAAAGTGTCCTTCCCAAGGTGGGGATAACTTATGCATATCTGTCTGATCTTGGATGAGCCGGAGCACCAAGTCGCCTTCTTGAAATGTCTGGGTCTTAACTCTATGGCTAAGATAGCGACGCAGATCTTGTTGATATATCGCCGAACGAGCCACCGCCAGATCTCGCTCCTCATCCAAAGCATCAAGTGCCTTTTGACGTGCTATTTCATTATCAGGTTCAACATAAGCCGCCACATGAGGCAACTCATGACAGATATTGCTTGGAAGAACCGTCTCTGCCCCGTAGACCATGAAAAAAGGTGTATAGCCTGTTGATCTGTTGGGGGTGGTGTTGATACTCCAAAGTATTGAAGGTAACTCCTCCACCCAACAACCCGGAGTTCGTTGCAAAGGAACCATAAGCCGGGGCTTGATGCCTCTCAAGATTTCTTGTTTTGCCCTCTCAGCTTGACCATTAGACTGTGGATGAGTGATAACCCACAGGTATAGGGGATCTCAACAGTTTTCGTGGGTAGAGTATTCAACCCTAATTTATAGATTCAACACAAGGGGAGCCAAAGAATATTTGTAAGTATTAGCAGCTGAGTTGTAAATTCAACCACACCTGGAGATTAGTTATCTGTAGCAAAGTGATCAGTAGCAAAGTAGTTTGATAGTTTTGATAATAGTAGCAATAGCAATAGTAACAGTAATAGTGATAGCAGTAGTTTTGTAGCAAGTGCAACAGTAACGATAGCAGTAGTAACTTAGTAAGAACAGTATAAGACAAATTCGTAGGCATTGGATCGGTAATTTGTTGGATGATATTCATCATGTGACAGTCATAACCTAGGGTGATGCAACACTAGCTCCAGTTCATAAATATAATGTAGGCATGTATTATGTAAATATTCATACGTGCTTATGGAAAGAACTTGCATGACATCTTTTGTCCTACCCTCCCATGGCAGCGGGATCCAATTGGAAACTAAGGGATATTAAGGCCTCCTTCTAATAGAGAACCGGAACAAAGCATTAACACACGGTGAATACATGAACTCCTCAAACTACGGTCATCACCGGGAGTGGTCCCGACTATTTTCACTCCGGGGTTGCCGAATCATAACACATAGTAGGTGACTATAACTTGCAAGATCGGATCTAGAACATGGATATAATGGTGATAACATAAACGGTTGAGATCTGAAATCATGGCACCCAGGCCCAAAGTGACAAGCATTAAGCATGGCAAAGTCATAGCAACATCAATCTCAGAACATAATGGATACTAGGGATCAAGCCCTATCAAAACTAACTAGATTACATGATGAATACCATCCAACTTCTCACCGACCAGCGAGCCTACGAAGGAACTACTCACTCCCGGTGGGGAGCATCATGGAATTGGCGATGGAGAAGGGTTGGTGATGACGAAGATCGAAGATCCCCCTCTCCGGAACCCCAAACGGACTCCAGATCTGGCCTCCCGATGAAGAACAGGAGGTGACGGCGGCTTGATGGCAGCTGCAACTATGTCAGTATTTCCCCGGAGAGGGAGGGATGATGTAGCACAGCGATGGTAGGTATTTCCCTCAGTTATGAAACGAAGGTATCGAACTAGTAGGAGGACCAAGCAACACAACGTAAACAGCACCTACACACAAACAACAACACCTTGCAACCCTACGAGTTAAAGGGGTTGCCAATCCCTTCTGGGGTACGGCGCCTCAAGATAGGCAAGCGGACATGAGGTAAATTGTAGTAGATTGATAGATCAAACGCCAAATAAAATAAATAAAGATAAAACGCAGCAAGGTATTTTTTGTATATTTTGGTTTAATAGATCTGAATAAAAATGCAAAGGAAAAGTAGATCGCAAGGCAAATATATGAGAAAGAAGACCCGGGGGCCGTAGGTTTCTCTTGTGGCTTCTCTCGAGAAAAATAGCAAATGATGGGTAAACAAATTACTGTTGGGCAATTGATAGAACTTCAAATAATTATGACGATATCGAGGCAATGATCATTACATAGGCATCACGTCCAAGATTAGTAGACCGACTCCTGCCTGCATCTACTACTATTACTCCACACATCGACTGCTATCCAGCATGCTTCTAGTGTATTAAGTTCATGGGAAAACAGAGTAATGCAATAAGAACGATGACATGATGTAGACAAGATCGATTTATCTATATGGCAGTAGATATAGATCTCGTCTTTGTATCCTTAGAGCAACGATACATACGTGTCGGTTCCCTTTCTGTCACTGGGATCGAGCACCGTAAGATCGAACCCACTACCGGGCACCTCTTCCCATTGCAAGATAAATAGATCAAGTTGGCCAAACAAAACCCAAATATCGGAGAAGAAATACGAGGCTATAGGAGATCATGCATATAAGAGATCAGAGAAACTCAAATAACTTTCATGGATATAAAAAGATATGACTGATCATAAACTCGAAGTTCATCAGATCCCAACAAACACACCGCAAAAGAGTTACATCATATGGATCTCCAAGAGACCATTGTATTGAGAATTCAGCGAGAGAGAGAAAGCCATCTAGCTACTAACTACGGACCCCGAAGGTCTACAAAGAACTACTCACGCATCATCGGAGAGAAACCAATGGAAGTGGTGAACCCCATCCGAGATGGTGTCTAGATTGGATCTGGTGGTTTTGGACTCTGCGTTGGCTGGATGAATATTTCGTCGACTCCCCTAGGGTTCTGGTATTTTTGGGGTATTTATAGAGCAAAGAGGCGGTCCGGGGGGCACCCGAGGTGGGCACAACCGACCAGGGCGCGCCTGGGCCTCCTGGCGCGCCCTAGTGGGCTGTGCCCCCCTCGGGGCACACCCCAGGTGCAACCAGGGCCCATTGCCTTCCTTCTGGCCCATAAAAAATCATCGTGAAGTTTCGTGGCATTTGGACTCCGTTTGATATTGATTTCCTGCGATGTAAAAAACATGGAAAAACAACAATTGGCACTTGGCACTATGTCAATAGGTTAGTACCAAAAATGATATAAAATGATTATAAAACATCCAAGATTGATAACAAAACAGCATGGAACAATAAAAAATTATAGATACGTTGGAGACGTATCAGCATCCCCAAGCTTAACTCCTACTCGTCCTCGAGTAGGTAAGTGATAAAAACAGATTTTTTGATGTGGAGTGCTGTTCATCAAGTCATATCATATTCCTTTCTTTATAGCATGGAAATTTGGACTTTTATGTGATTCAAAGCAATAGTCTAGTTTTGACATAATAATTTAGATACTCAAGCATATCAACAAGCAACCATGTCTTTCAAAATATCAATGCTAAAATAAGTTATCCCTAGCCCATCATGCTGAAACATTGATCCATTCATGAAACAGACTCGAATATTAACTACACCCAATACTTGAGCACGATCATATTGCCTCCTAGTTGGTGCTTTTTATGAGAGAAGATGGAGACTCAAACTTAAAAATAAAAATTTATAAATTAAAAGAAAGGCCCTTCACAGAGGGAAGTAGGGATTTGTAGAGGTGCCAGAGCTCAAAGCGAAAAATTAGAGATAAAAACATTTTGGGAGGTGTATCCATCCCACCAACGTAAACGACTTAGAGTTCCGAACACTTTCCATGCTAGATATGCCGTAGGCGGTTCCCCAACAGAAAATAAAGTTTATTCCTTTTTCCACCATTCTTTCACTTTCCATGGCTAACCGTATCCACGGGTGCCCTCCATACCAACACTTTCCAAGGAATTTATTATTTGACAACATAAAGTAAATTCAATTTTTTGCATTTTGGGACTAGGCATCCCTAATACCTTTGCCTTACTCTTGTGCAATGACAAGTGAATAAACACTCATCTTGAGAATAACACATCTAGCATGGAAAATATTAGCCACCCGTTACCGTTCCGCGAGCGAAACAAACACACAAAAGAGAAGATTATTTTTAAAATTAGAGATGGCACATACAAATTTGCTTAGAATGGCAAAAGAATACCGCATATAGGTAGATATAGTGGACTCATGTGGCAAAACTGGTTTAAAGGATTTTGGATGCACAAGTAGAGATCATACTTAGTGCAAAATGAAGGCTAGCAAAAGATTGGGAAGCGACCAACCAAGAAACGAATAATCTCATAAGCAAGCATTAAGCATAATTAACACCGAATAATGCACCACAAGTAGGATATAATTTTCATTGCATGATTATTTACTTTCGTGCATGCATAGGGAATCACAAACCTTAACACCAATATTCTTACTAGAGCACAATTACTCATCAACATAACTCACATATCACATCATCATATCTCAAAACTATTACTAAGAATCAAGTTTATTTTGTCCAATGATCTTCATGACATTTTCTTTTACTTTATACTTCTAGGATATCTATCACTTTGGGACTAATTTTCATGTGTTGCTTTTCATAAGCTCAAACAAATATAAGTGAAGATCATGAGCATAACAAAAAAAATTCCTCTCAAAATAATTTAAGTGAAGCAAGAGAGAATTTCTTTAAAATTTTACTAACTCTCAAATAAATCTAAGTGAAGTAAGAGAGCATTTCTTCAAAAATATCAAAGCACACCGTGCTCAAAAAGATATAAGTGAAGCACTAGAGCAAGTCTTAGCTCATAAAAGATTTAAGTGAAGCATAGAGAGCAATTCTAACAAGTCATGATATAATTTTGGCTCTCTCAAAAAGGTGTGTTCAGCAAGGATTGATGACTTAAAACACAAAATAAAACAAGCAAAGACACATATCATACAAGACGCTCCAAGCAAAACACATATCATGTGACGAATAAAAATATAGCCTCAAGTAAAATACCGATAGTTGTTGGAAGAAAGCGGGATGCCACTCGGGGGCATACCCAAGCTTAGTTGGTTGCTCATTATTGGATAATAGCTTGGGATGTTGGGGCATCCCCAAGCTTAGGCTCTTACATCCTTCCTTCATCCATTGTAAGATAACCCAAAACTTGAAAACTTCAATCACACAAAACTCAACAAAACCTTCGTGAGATCCGTTAGTGTAAGAAAGTAAACCGCTACTATAAGTGTTGTGTCAAACCAATTCTTATTTTTTTCTATTATACCTACTGTATTCCAACTATTCTATGGCAAAAACTCATCAAAGAAAACCATAGAGCCATCAAAATAAGCACACAACACAAAGTAAACAGAATCTGTCAAAACAGAACAGTCTGTAGCAATCTGATTTAAATGAATACTTCTGGAACTCCAAAAATTCTGAAAAACTAGGACAACCTAGATAATTTGTATATTGATATTCTGCAAAAATAATTAGCATTTTATCACGTTATGGTAAATTTTGGCAATTATTTTCGTGAGCACAAAGTTTCTGTCTTTTTCAGCAAGATCAAACAACTATCACCCAAGAAGATAATATTGGTTCTACTTGGCACAAACACTAATTAAAACATAAAAAACACAGTCGTAACAGTAGCATAATTGTGCTAACACTGAAGAACAGAAAGCAAAAAAGCAAAAATAAATTTTATCCATTGGGTTGCCTCCCAACAAGCGCTATAGTTTTACGCCCTTAGCTAGGCATAAAGCAAGGATCTAAGTTTTGTCATCTTTGTCCAGTTCTTCAATCAAACACTTAGAATCCTTCAAAGATTTAGCATAAAGATTTTCAATAACAACACTCCTAGGAATAAATTCAAAGATTTCATTCTTGCAAAAAGGATCTCTTATCACTTCAAAAAAATCAGGGTGGATACTAATCATCTTAAGATCTCCTTTATTGCTATCACTAGAAGTTGCACCCTTATTTTTGGATCTCCTACTATTTACGGGAGTTACCTCAATAATTTTAGTGGTAGTAAAAGCCGTGCTTAGATTACTAAAGATTTCTTCCAATTTATCGATCCGAGACGGACTTTCTTCTATTCTTTCATGGATTAAAGTACCCCTTTCTTTTAGAAACTTAAAAATATCGCCCGCTTTTGATCCAAGATTAGTGGAAAGATTATGCATCTTTTTATGTATAATTTCCATATGATCTTCGGTGAGCATTTTATTTTCATTAGCATCTAGTCTTTCCATAACATGCTCAAGAGTCAAAATTGTTTCATTAACCATAAGAGCTGGTGAGCCCACTAAATTTCCCATAGCATTAAGAGCATCAAAAGGGGGACTCATTAAGAAATTTCCACTGGTAATCGTATCAAGGATGAATCTATACCAAGTGGTGATGCCAACATAAAAACAACACAGAAGCACAACGGTAGATTGCTTATGGATAGATCTATTATGAGAATTGCAAATTCTATACCAAGCATCTTTTAAACTTTCTCCTCCCCTTTGTTTAAAGTTGAGAACTTTGTTCTCAGGAGTGCAAGCAATAGAGGAGGAATTATCCATAACGGCAAACAAGATCTCACACGCAAAAACATATCCCGCAAGAAAAACGGCGAACGGAAAAAGAGAGGCGAATAAAACGACAAATTTTTGTGAAGAGGGGGAGAGGAAAACGAGAGGCAAATGGCAAATAATGTAAATTGCAAGGAGATGAGATTTGTGATTAGGAACCTGGTATATGTTGAAGGTCCTCCCCGGCAACGGCGCCAGAAATTCTCCTTGATGGTAGCTACAACTACGTCGGTATTTCCCCGGAGAGGGAGGGATGATGTAGCACAGCGACGGTAGGTATTTCCCTCAGTTATGAAACCAAGGTATCGAACCAGTAGGAGGACCAAGCAACACAACGTAAACAACACCTGCACACAAACAACAACACCTTGCAACCCGATGAGTTAAAGGGGTTGTCAATCCCTTCCGGAGTACGGCGCCTCAAGATAGGCAAGCGGATGTGAGGTAAATTGTAGCAGATTGATAGATCGAACGCCAAATAAAATAAATAAAGATGAAACGCAGCAAGGTATTTTTGTATATTTTGGTTTAATAGATCTGAATAAAAATGCAAAGGAAAAGTAGATCGCAAGGCAAATATATGAGAAAGAAGACCCGGGGGCCGTAGGTTTCACTAGTGGCTTCTCTCGAGAAAAATAGCAAACGGTGGGTAAACAAATTACTGTTGGGCGATTGATAGCACTTAAAATAATTATGACGATATCCAGGCAATGATCATGACATAGGCATCACGTCCTAGATTAGTAGACCGACTCCTGCCTGCATCAACTAATATTACTCCACACATCGACCGCTATCCAGCATGCATCTAGTGCATTAAGTTCATGGAAAAACGGAGTAATGCAATAAGAACGATGACATGATGTAGACAAGATCCGTTTATCTATATGGCGGTAGATATAGATCTCGTCTTTTTATCCTCAGTAGCAACGATACATACGTGCCGGTTCCCTTTCTGTCACTGGGATCGAGCACCGTAAGATCGAACCCACTACCGGGCACCTCTTCCCATTGCAAGATAAACAGATCAAGTTGGCCAAAACAAAACCCAAATATCAGAGAATAAATACGAGGCTATAAGAGATCATGCATAGAAGAGATCAAAGAAACTCAAATAACTTTCATGATATAAAAAGATATCACTGATCATAAACTCGAATTTCATAGATCCCAACAAACACACCGCAAAAGAGTTACATCATCTGGATCTCCAAGAGACCATTGTATTGAGAATTCAGCGAGAGAGAGAAAGCCATTGATACGTCTCCAACATATCTATAATTTTTTATTGTTCCATGCTATTATATTATCTGTTTTGGATGTTTAATGGGCTTTAATATGCTCTTTTATATTATTTTGGGGACTAACCAATTAACCGAAGGCCCAGTGCAAATTGTTGTTTCTTTGCCTATTTCAGTGTTTCGCAGAAAAGGAATATCAAACGGAGTCCAAACGGAATGAAACCTTCGCCAGGATCTTTCTTGGAACAAACGCAATCCAGGAGACTTGTAGTGGAAGTCAAGGAAGCAATGAGGCGGCCACGAGGCAGGAGGGCGCGCCCAGGGGGTAGGCGTGCCCCCCACCCTCGTGGGCCCCTCGTAGCTCCACCGACCTACTTCTTTCGCCTATATATACTCTTATACCCTGAAAACATCCAGGGGAGCCACGAAACCACTTTTCCATCGCCGCAACCTTCTGTACCCGTGAGATACCATCTTGGGGCCTTTTCCAGCGATCTGCCGGAGGGTGATTCGATCAGGGAGGGCTTCTACATCAACACCATAGCCTCTCCGATGATGTGTGAGTAGTTTACCGCAGACCTTCGGGTGCATAGTTATTAGTTAGATGCCTTTTTCTCTCTCTTTGGTTCTCAATACAAAGTTCCCCTCGATGTTCTTGGAGATCTATGCGATGTAATACTTTTTGCGTTGAGTTTGCCGAGATCCGATGAATTGTGGGTTTATGATCAAGATTATCTATGAACAATATTTGATTCTTCTCTGAATTCTTATATGCACGATTTGATATCTTTCCAAGTCTCTTCGAATTATCGGTTTAGTTTGGCCTACTAGATTGATCTTTCTTGCAATGGGAGAAGTGCTTAGCCTTGGGTTCAATCTTGCGGTGCTCGATCCCAGTGACTGAAAGGGAAACGACACGTATTGTATTGTTGCCATCGAGGATAAAAAGATGGGGTTTATATCATATTGCTTGATTTTATCCCTATAGATCATGTCATCTTGCCTAATGTGTTACTCTGTTCTTATGAACTTAATACTCTAGATGCATGCTGGATAGCGGTCGATGTGTGGAGTAATAGTAGTAGATGCAGAATCGTTTCGGTCTACTTGACGCGGACGTGATGCCTATGTTCATGATCATGCCTAGATATTCTCATAACTATGCGCTTTTCTATAAATTGCTCGACAGTAATTTGTTCACCCACCGTAATATATGCTATCTTGAGAGAAGCCACTAGTAAAACCTATGGCCCCCGGGTCTACTTTACATCATATTAGTTTCCCGTCAACTAGCTATTTCTGTCGCCGTTTATTTTGCAATCTTTACTTTTCAATCTATAAAACAAAAATACCAAAAATATTTATCTTATTATCTTTATCAGATCTTACTTTTGCAAGTGGCCGTGAAGGGATTGACAACCCCTTTATCACGTTGGTTGCAAGGTTCTTGATTGTTTGTGCAGGTACTAGGCGATTTGCGTGTAGTCTCCTACTGGATTGATACCTTGGTTCTCAGAAACTGAGGGAAATACTTACGCTACTTTGCTGCATCACCCTTTCCTCTTCAAGGGAAAACCAACGCATGCTCAAGAGGTAGCAAGAAGGATTTCTGGCACCGTTGCCGGGGAGATCTACGCACAAGTCAAGACATACCAAGTACCCATTATCGGTGTCAAAACTGGCGGATCTCGGGTAGGGGGTCCCGAACTGTGCGTCTAAGGTGGATGGTAACAGGAGGCGGGGGACACGATGTTTACCCAGGTTCGGGCCCTCTCGATGGAGGTAATACCCTACTTCCTGCTTGATTGATCTTGATGATATGAGTATTACAAGAGTTGATCTACCACGAGATCGTAGAGGCTAAACCCTAAAAGCTAGCCTATGATTAAGATTGTTGTTGTCCTACGGACTAAACCCTCCGGTTTATATAGACACCAGAGGGGGCTAGGGTTACACAGATTCGGTTACAAGGGAGGAGATCTACAAACCATAGCCAAGCTTGCCTTCCACGCAAAGGAGAGTCCCATCCGGACACGGGACGAAGTCTTCAATCTTGCATCTTCATAGTCCAACAGTCCGGCGAAAGTATATAGTCCGGCAGTCCGAGGACCCCCTAATCCAGGACTCCCTCAGTAGCCCCTGAACCAGGCTTCAATGACGATGAGTCCGGCGCGCAGATTGTCGTCGGCATTGCAAGGCGGGTTCCTCCTCCGAATACTCCATAGAAGATTTTGAACACAAGGATCGTGTCCGGCTCTGCAAAACAAATTCCACATACCACCGTAGAGAGTACAATATCCCACAAATCTAATCTGCTGACACATTTCGTAGCGTGACATCACGCCATGGCCCGGTCATTATTCGAACCGTTTTTCCGAACCAGCTACTTCACATATTGCAAGGCGGTTTTCTTGGCATGTCTGGTCGAAGCAGAGATCGTGTCCCCTTATCACGTGATTCTCATCAATACGGGTATGGGTAACCCAACCGCGCCATCAATCATGGCGCTTGGGGAATAAGCGCGTTTACCAGGAAGGGGGGGAGGCGCATAGTTTCTACCGCCCTTATAAAGGGACAAGGACTCCTCTTTTTTCACCCACGCCTTCTTCTTCCCTGCCCATCCATTCTCGCGCACTCGAGCTCCATCGCCCAAGTTCGCATTTTCTCCGAAAAACCACTCCAAACATGTCCGGAGCGGGAGGCAAGTGGATGGTCTCCTCCGTTATGGAGGAGAACATTACGAAGCTCCGGGAAGCCGGATACCTGGCCGCAGATATTGCGCACTGGCTCCCAGACGCAGGGCAGATCGTCCCTACTCCAGAACCCCACGAAAGGGTTGTATTCCTTACACACTTCGTCCGCGGGCCGGGATTTCCCCTCCACCCATTCGTCTGTGGGCTCATGTTCTACTACGGGCTGGACTTCCATGATCTAGCCCCTAATTTCATCCTCAACATCTCGGCGTTTATCGTCGTGTGCGAGGCCTTCCTCCGCATCAAGCCTCACTTCGGCCTGTGGCTGAAGACCTTCAACGTGAAACCGAAGGTGGTGGTCGTCCAGCAAGCGGAGTGCGGAGGCGCTATGGTGGGAAAAATGCCCAACGTCACCTGGCTCGAAGGCTCCTATGTGGAGACCGTGAAGGGGTGGCAATCGGGGTGGTTCTACATCACCGAGCCGCGCGACACCAACTGGGTGGCGGCCCCCGAATTTCGATCCGGCATCCCCATGCGGCTCACCTCCTGGAAAGAGAAGGGCCTATCCTGGGGCTCATCGGTGGAGCTGACCGGACTCCAGAGCTGTGTTAAAAACATGATAAGCAAGAAAATCAAGCTTGTCAACGTGGTCTAGGTCATGCTCTTCCGCCGGATCCTCCCGTGTCAAAGACGGGCATTCAATATGTGGGAGTTCGACCCGGCCAAGCACTAGACGCTGCGAGAGCTTTTCGACACGACGCACCAAGACATCTGGAAGGTGCTGTTCAAGTCCGCCGAGGTGTCTCCTCCCCTTACCGAGGATCGCGGGCTCAGCGCCAAGCGCCCTGCCAATCCAGTAAGCTCCTTATATCTTATAAGATGTTCCTTTCCCCTGTATAATCATGTGAAGGATCTGAGCCTCCATGCCATTTTAACAGGACTGGGTAGCGACAGCGGAGCGGATTGATTGTCCGACCCCACTGCCCGAAGATCCAGCAAGGGCTCTTCTGACGGAGATGCTGGTTCCGGCGCCCTATGAGGCGCCGGGGAAGAAGGCCAAGAAGAAGGCCGCGGGGACCAGGAAAGGTCTCCGGCGCAAGGTTGTATCGGACTCATCGTCCGATAACACCAGGGCGCCCTCCTCCCACGAAAATGAGGAGGAAGAGGAAAGTTCTCCCCACCCAGCCGGGGGAGACAAGAAAAGGAAGGCCGCCCCGTCTGGGGAGGCCGAAGGGTCCAAGAAGGGAAGGATTCTCCTTCTGGACTGCTCCACAACAGCCACTTTCAGCGACGAGGAGTGGTTACCCAGGGGCAAGCCCCTGGCGAAGTCGTAAGTATCCGGACACCATAATAGTTCTGGTATATTTCGTCTTATTGCCTCTTATCATGCCAAACATGATCATGCAGTCCATCCAAAGCCCATATCGACGTATCCTCTTCGAATGAGTCTTTGGGCCAGTCGGAGATGAACAGCGATTCACTCCCGACCGCCTCCTCCCCTCGCCCTATGGACGACGCTGAGGTGTTGTCTCAAAGGGCACCGAACCAAGGGGAGGTAGTTCTGGAGGCGCCCCAAGGCGACGTCCCAGACGCTGGGGGCAGCAAGTTTGGACCCCCGGCCGAATACTGCGCCGGAACCTCCAGTGGTTCCGTACTCTATCAGGCGACCCCTCGCTAAGGGGGCCAAGCCGTCTGTGCTGATGGCCTCTGTCCATCCAGAGGCATCGGACAACTTGCTGGAAGCGCTTCGCGGCGCTTCCATTGACGAAGAGCACCGCACTGTCATGAGTGCGGTGGTCAAGAAGGTTCAGTCTGCCAAAAGTGGACTGACTGAAGCCTGTGCCAGCCTCCTAACAGGCTTTGAGGTAAGCAATCAAATTATGAGAAAATGTTACAGCATAGACAGTAGCCCTTGATGCTCTGTTTGGTGTTCGCAAAGAAAGGCCAAACAGAGGATCAAATAATAATCACAGGAGTCTAATCAGAATATGTCTATGTGAATAAGCAGGCTTCGCTGCTGGCCGCTGCCGCTCGTACTGCGGAGGTCTCCGCACTGAAGCGGGACCTTGAACGGTCCAAGGAAGAGCTCGGCCTTACCAAGAGGCAGCTCGAAGAGAACAAAGGTAAGTGATACCCCGTCTGTATATTGATAAAGAAAAAAGAAGGTGGTTGTTCATAGGATCGTCATGAATTTTGCTAGGGGCCACGACCGAAGTGGCGGCCTTGAAGAAGGCGCTATCCGACGCCAAAGACAAAGCGGCCAAGGAGCGAGCCGAGCGCGAGAAGCAAGAGGCCCAAGTCGGCGAGGTTCAGCAAGAGCTCCAGGATTTCGTTAAAAAATATGAGTCCTTGGAGCGTGACTCTAAGACGCAAGGGTCCGAGCTTGCGAAGGCCGTCGAGAACGCACAAAATGCCAAGGCCGAAGCCCAAAAGGCCCTCCAGGAGATTCAGGCGGTCAAGAAGATAGCGGCGGGTAAGGCATTCATTATGCAAAGCAAGCATGTGACGGAAACTTTCCTTTTACTTACCCGAGTTCGGAGCTCTCCAGGAGCGTTCGCAGATCTTCCCGGCAGTGTGTCAGATGCCACGGAGTCCTACCGGGCCGAGGAAGGGAGCTCGACAGAGAAGTTGTTCTGGTCTCAGTATACTGGGACCGAACATCCGATGCCCTTGAGCGACCAGTTGAAGCAACTGGTCGAGCTTCACAAGGCGGCCGAACAGGCCATGAAGGATCTCATAGTCCAGATGTGGCCTGGCGAGCCCCTGCCTGGCAGCTACTTCGGTCTGGTAAGGCGGCTTGTGAATGCCTGCCCACGGTTTGAAGTCATAAAGCGGTCCGTCTGCATTGAGGGTGCGCGCAGGGCCTTTGCCCGGGCGAAAGTGCACTGGGCGAAGATGGACGCCGAAAAGCTGGTGAAGGAGGGGCCGCCGGAGGGCAAGGAGCATCGCCACCCCGAAAAGTATTATGACAGTGTCCTGAAGGGTGCTCGCCTTGTGGCGGAGGAATGTGCTAAGGATGTAATATTTGAATGAGTGTACTCATGTTATCCTACAATATGAAAACGAGTTCATGTGCGCTATGTAACGCTTGTTAATTTAAAATATTACCTTCTGTGCGGCCGTTTATAAAATCTGAGAGTTGGCCAGTCGTCGGCTTCTGCCCCCATGTAACTAGTACTGAGGTGTTCGGGATAAACCTGATCACTCTTTATCCCAGTTTTGGGTCCTTCGAAGGAGGTGTTCAGCACAACGAACCAGGCAATCGGACTATAAAGCTTTATCACTCTCACTTAGCCATAGAAGTCTACAATTTTAAATTTTGGCGAAGCCCCTAGTATTCGGAAGGCCGAACTTGGGGCGCTATGTACGCCGAAATCGGACAAGGCCGACTCCTCGCCCGAAGCGGAAAAAATCTTTAAGGATTTGAGACCTCTCGAACAGCGACCAGCTCTCGCCGCATCATGACAGTCAGTTTTCGGCTTTCTCTACTGAGGTGCTCGTCCGGAAGAACCGGGACACAATCGCAGTAGTTCTCCCAGTGCTACCTTAGCCGATATAGCGGAACGTAAGGTACCAAAACATGGGAGCCGGGCAAACCCAACTATTGACCCAAGACATGATTCGGAGCTGATGCATATAATGCTATAAGTTCGGGGTGCCGCACTGTCGAAAGTGTTCGGACTTTTCATGCCGTGTTATGGGGTACACTGAAGCCCCTGGCGCACTGGACGTACCAGAATGTACGGGTGCAATTTGTCGTAAATAAGCAGACAAGGAAAAAAAGGAAATGCAATAATAAGCTAACGCTATACATTGTTATTTAAATGATACGTCAAAGCGTATGTATACAAGTAGTGCAATAAGCAAAAAATAGGACTATTTGACATGTCCTATCCAAGGGCAAGCTGCGTATGGGTATGTAAAACAGGTATATCGATCGTTATCAGAGACCACCTGGGGATTCCCTTGTACGTCAGAGCTTCTTGCTTCCTTGGTATTTCCTTCCCGTAATGGGTCCGATAATCAGGCTGTCGGAAAGGGCTTCCAGAGAGTAGGGTCCTGAAAGAGAGAAAATGATAAAGATATACGGGCCCTGAGGCGGTTGAGCCGCATTGTGGGCCGTGCCATAGTCGTGCCTCCGCCTGCGCCCATGGTATCTTGAGTGCGTAATTATGTACGCGCGGCGCAAATTTCGCCGCTTTACTGGGACTATGACGGAGGCCGAATTGCTAGGCGAGCTCTGAACGTGCCGGCCGATCCTGTTGCAGGGTACTCCGGACTCGCTTGAAGGTGTCCGGGGGTTTTGTCGCCGAATTGGCGGCTTGTCTCAGAAGGCTGCTTTGCACTTCTGCCGCGAGGGCCGCAGTGTGCTCCTCCGTATGGAGCGAGCGTTCGGTGTTTCCATTAACTGTTATAACCCCGCGAGGTCCTGACATTTTGAGCTTGAGGTATGCATAATGCGGTACCGCATTGAATCTAGCAAATGCGGTTCGTCCGAGTAGTGCGTGATAGCCACTGCGGAAGGGAACGATATCGAAGATTAATTCCTCGCTTCGGAAGTTGTCCGGAGATCTGAAGACCACTTCCAGTGTGATTGAGCCCGTGCAACAGGCCTCTACACCTGGTATGACACCTTTGAAGGTGGTTTTTGTGGGTTTGATCCTCGAGGGGTCTATACCCATTTTGCGCACTGTATCCTGATAGAGCAGGTTCAGGCTACTGCCCCGTCCATAAGGACTCGAGTGAGGTGAAATCCGTCAATGATGGGATCAAGGACCAATGCGGCAGAACCGCCATGACGGATACTAGTGGGGTGGTCCCTGCGATCGAAAGTGATCGGACAAGAAGACCATGGGTTGAACTTTGGGGCGACTGGCTCCATCGCATAGACGTCCCTTAGTGCACGCTTCCGTTCCCGCTTGGGAATATGGGTTGCGTATATCATGTTCACCGTTTTCACTTGGGGAGGAAATTTCTTCTGTCCTCCTGTGTTCGGCGGCCGGGGCTCCTCCTCGTCGTCGCTATGCAGCCCCTTTTCCTTGTTTTCGGCATTCAACTTGCCGGCCTGTTTGAACACCCAGCATTCTCTGTTGGTGTGGTTGGCTGGCTTATCCAAACTGGACGGGCCCGGATTGCTTCTTTTGAACGGCTTTTTCCGCTGACCGGATTTAGAGCCACTGAATCCGGCATTGACTGCCGTGTCTTCGGCGTTGTCGCCGTTGTTGCGGCGCTTGTGTCTGTTGCCACGTGGTCTGCCGTTGCTATCTTTGGCATCTGAATTGCCAGGATTTCTTGCTGTGTTGTTGCTACGAGCCAGCCAGCTGTCCTCGCCCGTGCAAAAGCGGGTCATGAGTGTCGTGAGGGCTGCCATAGACTTCGGCTTCTCTTGGCCGAGGTGTCGGGCGAGCCACTCGTCACGGATGTTATGCTTAAATGCCGCTAAGGCCTCGGCATCCGGACAGTCGTCAATTTGGTTCTTTTTAGTTAGGAACCGGGTCCAGAATTTCCTGGCCGATTCCCCTGGCTGTTGGGTTATGTGACTCAAGTCATCAGCATCCGGTGGTCGCACATAAGTGCCCTGGAAGTTGTCAAGGAATGCGTCTTCCAAATTCTCCCAACTGCCAATGGAGTTTGCTGGCAAGATATTCAGCCAATGCCGAGCCAGTCCTTTGAGTTTTAGTGGGAGGTACTTGATGGCATGTAGATCGTCACCGCGGGCCATGTGGATGTGGAGGAGTAAATCTTCAATCCATACCGCGGGGTCTGTTCTACCATCATATGATTCAATGTTCACGGGTTTAAATCCCTCTGGGAATTCGTGATCCATCACTTCATCAGTGAAGCATAGGGGGTGTGCGGCGCCTCTGTGCCGGGCTATTTCACGACGCAGTTCATACGAGTCTTGTCTGCTGTATTCAGCCCGGCCGGATTTGCTTTTAGTATATCCGGCGTGACGATCATCGTCACGCATTGGGGCGCGCTCCCGTGATCCGTAGATCGATTTTGTATGTCCTGCTTTGTTTTCCAATACGTCTCGCAGGTCGTGCGTGTTGCCCCGGGCCTTGGTGTTTTTGTTTGACTGGCGACAGGGTGCGGGCTGGACTTCGGGCTGATATGCCGTTTTGTCTCGGCCACGAGGTGGCCAATCAGCCGCATCATATGCTGGTAGTGTGGGTTCTAATGCTTCCTCCTCGAGTTGGGGTAGCAACCTGTGCTTTGGGTAACTCTTGGTTGGGCACTCGAGTTCGTATTCCTCGGCTGCCAGGACCTCAGTCCATCTATCCGCTAGCAGATCTTGGTCAGCTCGAAGCTGTTGTTGCTTTTTCTTCAGGCTTTTTGCTGTGGCTATAAGCCGACACTTGAAGCGCTCCTGTTTGACGGGATCCTCGGCCACGAAAAGTTCTTCGTCGCCGAGGCTCACCTCGTCTTCGGAGAGGGGCATGTAATTGTCATCCTCTGATTCTCCATTTGCTGCCTGTTCCTTAGGGCTAGCTTGCCGATCGTCCCGCTCGAAGCCTGGCTGGAGGGGATTGTCTTCGTCTTCGGCACTATCTGCAGCGTTATTATCTCTTGTGCCGGTATCGCTAGTTTTGCTATGGCGGGGCTTAGAGCGGCGCCGATGACGCCGGTGCTTAGATTGCTTCTCAGGGGGATTATCCTCCGTTGCCTTATTGCCATCGCTTTCCTTGGGGGTGTCCACCATGTATATATCATATGATGAGGTGGCAGTCCACCGCCCTATGGGCGGTGGTTCCTATTCGTCTCCTGCATCGTCGTCCATACCGTCGATGTCTTCGGAGCCGAAATCGAGCATGTCGGTTAAGTCGTCGACAATGGCTATCAAGTGGGTGGTGGGTGGGGAACGAATTTCTTCGTTGTCTGCTTCCCACTCAAGCCGGACATAGTTCGGCCAAGGGTCTCCTGACAAGGAGAGAGACCTTAATGAATTTAGCACGTCGCCCAGGGGCGAGTGCTAAAAGATATCCGCGGAAGAAAACTCCATGATTGGTGCCCAATCAGATTCGATAGGCACGGACGCAGGCGGTTCGGAGCCCGTGGCCAGGGACGAATCCGAGTGTCCGGCAACACAGGTCTCATAGGAGGTGAAGTCAGTATTCGGCTCTATCGCCGCTGAGTGTGCGGCCTCCATGGCGGGGTCCATCCACCCGTCCTCGGACGGCGTGATCTGCTCTGGATTGAGGGCCGAAGTAGCTACAGGTGTAATCTCCCGAACACCGTCCGACGACAGAGCTAAGTCTTGCTCATCGTGACTGTGCGGCGCACTTGACATGGGTTCGAATCCGTCGAAGATCAAGTCTTCGCGGATGTCGGCAGTATAGTTCAAGCTTCCGAACCTGACCTGATGGCCAGGGGCGTAGCTCTCGATCTGCTCCAGATGGCCAAGCGAGTTGGCCCGCAGTACAAAGCCGCCGAATACGAAGAGCTGTCCGGGGAGGAAAACCTCGCCCTGGATCGCATCGTTGCCGATGATCGAAGGAGCCATCCAGCCTTTATTGTGACGGCACAATGGAACTCTCAATGAAAGCACCAATGTCGGTGTCAAAACCGGCGGATCTCGGGTAGGGGGTCCCGAACTGTGCGTCTAAGGCGGATGGTAATAGGAGGCGGGGGACACGATGTTTACCCAGGTTCGGGCCCTCTCGATGGAGGTAATACCCTACTTCCTGCTTGATTGATCTTGATGATATGAGTATTACAAGAGTTGATCTACCACGAGATCGTAGAGGCTAAACCCTAAAAGCTAGCCTATGATTATGATTGTTGTTGTCCTACGGACTAAATCCTCCGGTTTATATAGACACCGGAGGGGGCTAGGGTTACACAGAGTCGGTTACAAGGGAGGAGATCTACATATCCGAATCGCCAAGCTTGCCTTCCACGCAAAGGAGAGTCCCATCCGGAGACGGGACGAAGTCTTCAATCTTGCATCTTCATAGTCCAACAGCCCGGCCAAAGTATATAGTCCGGCAGTCCGAGGACCCCCTAATCCAGGACTCCCTCACCCATCACAATCTCTTCTCCCTCGCATTACATTATTTGCCATTTGCCTCTCGTTTTCCTCTCGCCCACTTCACCCCTGCCATTTTATTCGCCCTTTTCCGTTCGTCTCTTTTCGCTTGCTTCTTCTACGCTTGTGTGTTGGATTGATTGTTTGTCACGATGGCTCAAGATAATACTAAAATGTGTGACTTTTCCAATACCAACAACAGTGATTTTAGTAGCACTCCGATTGCTCCTATTACCGATGCTAAATCTTGTGAAATTAATGCTGCCTTGTTGAATCTTGTCATGAAAGATCAATTTTCTGGCCTTCCTAGTGAAGATGCCGCTACCCATCTAAACAACTTCGTTGATTTGTGCGATATGCAAAAGAAGAAAGATGTGGATAATGATATTGTTAAATTGAAGCTATTTCCGTTTTCACTTAGAGATCGTGCTAAAACTTGGTTCTCTTCTTTGCCTAAAAATAGTATTGATTCATGGAATAAGTGCAAAGATGCTTTTATCTCTAAGTATTTTCCTCCCGCTAAGATTATCTCTCTTAGAAACGATATTATGAACTTTAAGCAACTTCAGCATGAGCATGTTGCACAAGCTTGGGAGAGGATGAAATTAATGATAAGTAATTGCCCTACACATGGTTTGAATTTATGGATGATTATACAAAAAAATTATGCCGGATTGAATTTTGATTCTAGAAATCTTTTAGATTCGGCCGCGGGAGGAACTTTTATGGAAATAACTTTAGGAGAAGCTACTAAACTCCTAGATAATATTATGGTTAATTATTCTCAATGGCACACCGAAAGATCCACTAGTAAAAAAGTTCATGCGATTGAAGAGATTACTGTTTTGAGTGGAAAGATGGATGAACTTATGAAATTGTTTGCTAATAAGAGTGTTTATTCTGATCCTAATGATATGCCTTTGTCCACTTTGATTGAGAATAATAATGAATCTATGGATGTGAGGAACAACTTTGGTAATAACGCGTATAGAGGAAACATTAATTCTAGGCCGTTCCCTAGTAATTCCTCTAATAATTATGGTAATTCCTACAACAACTCTTATGGAAATTTTAATAAGATGCTCTCTGATTTTGAGTCTAGTGTTAAAGAGTTTATGAATTCGCAAAAGAATTTCAATGCTTTGCTTGAAGAAAAATTGCCTAAGATTGATGAGTTGGCTAGGAACGTCGATAGAATTTCTCTTGATGTTGATTCTTTGAAACTTAGATCTATTCCACCGAAGCATGATATCAATGAGTCTCTCAAAGCCATGAGAATTTCCATTGATGAGTGCAAAGAAATAACTGCTAGGATGCGTGCTAAAAAAGATTGCTTTGTGAAAGCGTGTTCTTCTAATTTTCACGATAATAATAATGAAGATCTAAAAGTGATTGATGTGTCTCCTATTAAATCTTTGTTTTCCAATATGAATCTTGATAAAGATGGTACTGGAGATGAGTCAACTTTAGTTAAAAGGCGTCCCAATGATTCGGAGTTTTTATATCTTGATGCAAAAATTGGTAAAAGTGGGATTGAAGAGGTCAAAACTTTACATAGCAATGAACCCACTATTTTGGATTTCAAGGAATTTAATTATGATAATTTCTCTTTGATAGATTGTATTTCCTTGTTGCAATCCGTGTTAAATTCTCCTCATGCTTATGATCAAAATAAAGCTTTTACTAAACATATCGTTGATGCATTAATGCAATCTTGTGAAGAAAAACTTGAATTAGAAGTTTCTATCCCTAGAAAACTTTATGATGAGTGGGAACCTACTATAAAAATTAAGATTAAAGATCATGAATGCTATGCTTTATGTGATTTGGGTGCTAGTATTTCCACGATTCCAAAAACTTTGTGTGATGTGTTAGGTTTCCGTGAATTTGATGATTGTTCTTTAAATTTGCACCTTGCGGATTCCACCATTAAGAAACCTATGGGAAGGATTAATGATGTTCTTATTGTTGCAAATAGGAATTATTTTCCCATAGATTTCATTGTTCTTGATATAGATTGCAATCCTACATGTCCTATTATTCTTGGTAGACCTTTCCTTAGAACGATTGGTGCAATTATTGATATGAAAGAAGGTAATATTAGATTCCAATTTCCGTTAAGGAAAGGCATGGAACACTTTCCTAGGAAAACAATTAAATTACCTTATGAATCTGTTATGAGATCCACTTATGGATTGCATACCAAAGATGACAATACCTAGATCTATTCTTGTTTTTATGCCTAGCTAGGGGCGTTAAACGATAGCGCTTGTTGGGAGGCAACCCAATTTTATTTTTGTTCCTGTTTAGTAATAAATAATTCATCTAGACTCTGTTTAGAGGTGTTTTTATGTTTTAATTAGTGTTCGTGCCAAGTAGAACCTTTGGGAAGACTTGGGTGAAGTCTTTGCGATCTTGCTGAAAAAAAACAGAAACTTTAGCGCTCACGAGATTAGCTGCCATTTTTACTGGAGAGTGCTTTTAGGTTGATTCTTTTTGAAGATGATTAATAGATAAATTCCTCACATACACCAGTTTATTTCAGAATTTTTGGATTTCCAGAAGTATACGTTTGATACAGATTACTACAGACTGTTCTGTTTTTGACAGATTCTGTTTTTCGTGTGTTGTTTGCTTATTTAATGAATCTATGGCTAGTATCGGGGGGTATGAACCATAGAGAAGTTGGAATACAGTAGGTTTAACACCAATATAAATAAAGAATGAGTTGATTACAGTACCTTAACGTTGTGGTTTGTTTTCTTACACTAACGGAGCTCATGAGATTTTCTGTTTAAGTTTTGTGTTGTGAAGTTTTCAAGTTTTTGGGTAAAGATTTGATGGATTTCGGAATAAGGAGTGGCAAGAGCCTAAGCTTGGGGATGCCCAAGGCACCCCAAGGTAAAATTCAAGGACAACCAAAAGCCTAAGCTTGGGGATGCCCCGGAAGGCATCCCCTCTTTCGTCTTCGTCTATCGGTGACTTTACTTGAGGCTATATTTTTATTCACCACATGATATGTGTTTTGCTTGGAGCGTCTTGTATGATTTGAGTCTTTGATTTTTAGTTTACCACAATCATCCTTGCTGTACACACCTTTTGGAGAGACACACATGAACCGGAATTTATTAGAATACTCTATGTGCTTCACTTATATCTTTTGAGCTAGATAATTTTGCTCTAGTGCTTCACTTATATCTTTTTAGAGCACGGTGGTGGTTTTGTTTTATAGAAATTATTGATCTCTCATTCACTTATATTATTTTGAGAGTCTTTTAGAACAGCATGGTAATTTTCTTTGTCTATAAAATTAGTGCTAATATGATAGGCATCCAAGATGGGTATAATAAAAACTTCCATATAGAGTGCATTGAATACTATGAGAAGTTTGATACTTGATGATTGTTTTGAGATATGAAGATGGTAATATTAGAGTCGTGCTATTTGAGTAATTGTGAATTTGAGAAATACTTGTGTTGAGTTTGCAAGTCCCGTAGCATGCACGTATGGTAACCGTTGTGTGACAAATTTGAAGCATGAGGTTTTCTTTGATTGTACTCCTTATGAGTGGCGGTCGGGGACGAGCGATGGTCTTTTCCTACCAATCTATCCCCCTAGGAGCATGCGCGTAGTGCTTGGTTTCAATGACTTGTAGATTTTTGCAATAAGTATGTGAGTTTATTATGACTAATGTTGAGTCCATCGATTATACGCACTCTCACCCTTCCATCATTGCTAGCCTCTTCGGTACCGTGCATTGCCCTTTCTCACCATGAGAGTTGGTGCAAATTCGCCAGTGCATCCAAACCCCGGGATATGATACGCTCTATTACACATAAACCTCCTTATATCTTCCTCAAAACAGCCACCATACCTACCTATTATGGCATTTCCATAGCCATTACGAGATATATTTCCATGCAACTTTCCACCGTTCCGTTTATTATCACACGCTTCATCATTGTCGTATTGCCTTGCATGATCATGTAGTTGACATCGTATTTGTGGCAAGGCCACCATGCATAATTTTTCATACATGTCACTCTTGATTCACTACCCATCCCGGTACACCGCCGGAGGCACTCATATAGAGTCATATTTTGTTCTAGTATCGAGTTGTAATCCTTGAGTTGTAAATAAATAGAAGTGTGATGATCATCATTATTAGAGCATTGTCCCGTGTGAGGAAAAAAAGAGAAAGGCCAAAAAAAGGCAAAAAAAAGAGAAAGGCCAAATAAAAAAGAGAAGGCCCAAAAAATGAGAGAAAAAGAGAGAAGGGACAATGCTACTATCCTTTTTTCCACACTTGTGCTTGAAAGTAGGACCATGATCTTCATGATAGAGAGTTTCTTATATTGTCACTTTCATATACTAGTGGGAATTTTTCATTATAGAACTTGGCTTGTATATTTCAACAATGGGCTTCCTCAAAAGCCCTAGGTCTTCGTGAGCAAGAAAGTTGGATGCACACCCACTTAGTTTATTCTGTTGAGCTTTTATACATTTATAGCTCTAGTGCATCCGTTGCATGGCAATCCCTACTCCTCGCATTGACATCAATTGATGGGCATCTCCATAGCCCGTTGATTAGCCGCGTCGATGTGAGACTTTCTTTTTTTTGTATTCTCAACACAGCCTCCATCATCATATTCTATTCCACCCATAGTGCTATGTCCATGGCTCGCGCTCATGTATTGCGTGAAAGTTGAAAAAGTTTGAGAATACTAAATTATGAAATAATTGCTTGGCTTGTCATCGGGGTTGTGCATTGATATGTCTCCAACGTATCTATAATTTTTGATTGTTCCATGCTATATTATATTCTATTTTGGAAATTATTGGGCTTTATTATACACTTTTATATTATTTTTGGGACTAACCTATTAACCGGAGGCCCATCCCAGAATTGCTGTTTTTTGCCTATTTCAGAGTTTCGCAGAAAAAGAATATCAAACGGAGTCCAAACGGAATGAAACCTTCGGGAACATGATTTTCGGAACGAACATGATCCAGAGGACTTGGATCCTACGTCAAGACATCAACCAGGAGGGCACGAGGTAGGGTGCCGCGCCTACCCCCCCCCCCCAGGCGCGCCCTCCACCCTCATGGGCCACCTGTTGCTCCACCGACGTACTCCTTCCTCCTATATATACCTATGTACCCCCAAACTACTAGATACGGAGCCACAAATCTAATTCCACCGCCGCAACCTTCTGTACCCGTGAGATCCCATCTTGGGGCCTATTCCGGAGCTCCGCCGGAGGGGGCATCGATCACGGAGGGCTTCTACATCAACACCATAGCCTCTCCGATGATGTGTGAGTAGTTTACCTCAGACCTTCGGGTCCATAGTTATTAGCTAGATGGCTTCTTCTCTCTTTTTGGATCTCAATACAATGTTCTCCCCCTCTCTCGTGGAGATCTATTCGATGTAATCTTCTTTTGCGGTGTGTTTGTTGAGACCGATGAATTGTGGGTTTATGATCAAGATTATCTATGAACAATATTTGAATCTTCTCTGAATTCTTTTATGTATGATTGGTTATCTTTGCAAGTCTCTTCGAATTATCAGTTTAGTTTGGCCTACTAGATTGATCTTTGTTGCAAATGGAGAAGTGCTTAGCTTTGGGTTCAATCTTGCGGTGTCCTTTCCCAGTGACAGTAGGGGCAGCAAGGCATGTATTGTATTGTTGCCATCGAGGATAAGAAGATGGGGTTTATATCATATTGCATGAGTTTATCCCTCTACATCATGTCATCTTGCTTAAAGCGTTACTCTATTCTTATGAACTTAATACTCTAGATGCATGCTGGATAGCGGTCGATGTGTGGAGTAATAGTAGTAGATGCAGGCAGGAGTCGGTCTACTTGTCTCGAACGTGATGCCTATATACATGACCATACCTAGATATTCTCATAACTATGCTCAATTCTGTCAATTGCTCAACAGTAATTTGTTCACCCACCGTAAATACTTATGCTTTTGAGAGAAGCCACTAGTGAAACCTATGGCCCCCGGGTCTATTTTCCATCATATTAATCTCCCGACAACAAGCTATTTCTGGCGCCGTTTTTATTTTACTTTCTTTACTTTGCATCTTTATCATAAAAATACCAAAAATATTATCTTATCATATCTATCAGATCTCACTCTCCTAAGTGACCGTGTAGGGATTGACAACCCCTTATCGCGTTGGTTGAGAGGATTTATTTGTTTGTGTAGGTGCGAGGGACTCATGCGTGGCCTCCTACTGGATTCATACCTTGGTTCTCAAAAACTGAGGGAAATACTTACGCTACTTTACTGCATCACCCTTTCCTCTTCAAGGGAAAACCAACGCAGTGCTCAAGAGGTAGCAAGAAGGATTTCTGGCGCCGTTGCCGGGGAGTCTACGCAAAAGTCAACATACCAAGTACCCATCACGAACCCTTTTCTCCCACATTACATTATTTGCCATTTGCCTCTCGTTTTCCTCTCCCCCACTTCACCTTTGCCTTTTCTTCGCCCTCCTTCCATTCGATCTTGTGTTACCATGTGCCTTATTTTTGCTTGCATCTTCGCTTGTTAAAAGTTTATGGATCCTCATCCCCTTGCTAATCTTTTTAAGAGATCCAATTATGATGAACCTATTGCTAGTGAGTTGAGTGCACTAGATTATCTTTACGGAGTTTTGCTTGAAATCCGTGAATCTAGAAATTGTGATGAAGTGCTTTATAAAGTTATTCACGATAGATCTTTGAATAAAAAGCATGATTGCAATGATGTTACTACAAATTCTATTAATGTTAATTATGCTAATAATATGGAAAACCCTAAGCTTGGGGATGCTAGTTTTGCTATGTCTACTACTTGTTGCAATGATCATGATTGGGGTGATTCTTCTTATGATCTTGAAAATTTATTTAAGCCCCATGATGAATATGAGATTGATAATAATGTTTGCATTAATATTGAAAGTGGGTTTGGAGGAGTGTCGACTTTAGATCCCACATATTTGGAGAATGTTCAATCTTATGGTATTTTTGATAAAAGTGGGTTTGGAGAGGTCATGACTTTAGTTAATGTTAATCCCACTATTTTGGAAGAGTGTCAACTTTGCATGCATGTGGATCGTGTTGAAAATATTTTATGTGATAGCTATATTGTTGAATTTGCTTTTGATCCTACATGTAATTATTATGAGAGAGGAAAATATGGTCGTAGGAATTTTCATGTTACTAAATTACCTCTCGTCATGTTGAGATTGATATCATCTCTTTCTTCCTCCTTGCATATGCTAATTTTTGCTTGCTATGATAATTTGTTTGCTTATAAAATGCCTATGCATAGGAAGTATGTTAGACTTAGATGTGTTTGCCACGTGTTTTATGATGCTCTCTTTGTGCTTAAATTCTTGTCTTTGATGTGAGCATCATTAAAATTACCTTATGAATCTATTATGAGAGCCACTTATGGATTGCCTACCAAAGATGGCAATACCTAGATCTATCCTTGCTTTTATGCCTGGCTAGGGGCGTTAAACGATAACGCTTGTTGGGAGGCAACCCAATTTTATTTTTAGTTTTTGCTTTTTGCTTCTGTTTAGGAATAAATATTTTATCTAGCCTCTGGTTAGATGTGTTTTTATGTTTTAATTAGTGTTTGTGCCAAGTTTAACCTATAGGATCTTCTTGGATGATAGTTATTTGATCTTGCTGAAAATTGCAGAAACTTTCTGTTCACGAAAATAATTGTTAAAAATCACCAGAACATGGTAAAATATTGATTCCAATTTCTGCTGATCAATAAAAAAAATTCCTAGGTCTTCCTATTTTGGTTGAAATTTTGGAGTTCCAGAAGTTTGCGTTAGTTACAGATTACTACAGACTGTTCTGTTTTTGACAGATTCTGTTTTTCGTGTGTTGTTTGCTGATTTTGATGAATCTATGGCTAGTAAAATTGTTTATAAACCATAGAGAAGTTGGAATACAGTAGGTTTAACACCAATATAAATAAATAATGAGTTCATTATAGTACCTTGAAGTGGTCTTTTGTTTTCTTTCGCTAACGGAGCTCACGAGATTTTCTGCTGAGTTTTGTGTTGTGAAGTTTTCAAGTTTTGGGTGAAAGATTTGATGGATTATGGAACAAGGAGTGGCAAGAGCCTAAGCTTGGGGATTCCCATGGCACCCCAAGATAATCTAAGGATACCCAAAAGCCAAAGCTTGGGGGTGCCCCGGAAGGCATCCCCTCTTTCGTCTACTTCCATCGGTAACTTTACTTGGAGCTATATTTTTATTCACCACATGATATGTGTTTTGCTTGGAGCGTCTTGAATTATTTGAGTCTTTGCTTTTTAGTTTACCACAATCATCCTTGCTGTACACACCTTTTGAGAGAGTCACACTTGGTCCATAATTTATTAGAATACTCTATGTGCTTCACTTATATCTTTTGAGTTATATAGTTTTTGCTCTAGTGCTTCACTTATATCTTTTAGAGCACGGTGGTGGATTTGTTTTATAGAGACTATTGTTCTCTCATGCTTCACTTAGATTATTTTGAGAGTCCTACAAAACAGCATGGTAGTTTGCTCTAACAATAATAGGCATACAGGATTAGTAAAAGAAAAATTCTTATGAGTGTGTTGAATACTATGAGAAGTTTGATGCTTGATAATTGTTTTGAGATATGAAAATGGTGATATTAGAGTCATGCTAGTTGAGTAGTTTTGAATTTGAGAAATACTTGTGTTAAAGTTTGTGATTCCCGTAGCATGCACGTATGGTGAATCGTTATGTGATGAAGTCGGAGCATGATTTATTTATTGATTGTCTTCCTTATGAGTGGCGGTCGGGGACGAGCGATGGTCTTTTCCTACCAATCTATCCCCCTAGGAGCATGCGCGTAATACTTTGCTTTGATAACTTGTAGATTTTTACAATAAGTATATGAGTTCTTTATGACTAATGTTGAGTCCATGGATTATACGCACTTTTCCTCCTTCCACCATTGCTAGCCTCTCTAATACCGCGCACTTCTCGCCGGTATCATACACCCACCATATACCTTCCTCAAAACAGCCACCATACCTACCTATTATGGCATTTCCATAGCCATTCCGAGATATATTGCCATGCAACTTACCACTGTTCCGTTTACTATGACACGCTCCATCATTGTCATATTGCTTCGCATGATCATGTAGTTGACATCGTATTTGTGGCAAAGCCACCGTTCATAATTCTTTCATACATGTCACTCTTAATTCATTGCATATCCCGGTATACCGCCGGAGGCATTCACATAGAGTCATATTTTGTTCTAAGTATTGAGTTGCAATTGTTGAGTTATAAGTAAATAAAAGTGTGATGATCATCATTTTTTTAGAGCATTGTCCCAAGTGAGGAAAGGATGATGGATACTATGATTCCCCCACAAGTCGGGATGAGACTCTGGACGAAAAAAAGAAGAAAAGGCCCAAATAAAAAAATGAGAGAAAAAGAGAGAAGGGACAATGTTACTATCCTTTTACCACACTTGTGCTTCAAAGTAGCACCATTATCTTCATGATAGAGAGTCTCCTATGATATCACTTTCATATACTAGTGGGAATTTTTCATTATAGAACTTGGCTTGTATATTCCAATGATGGGATTCCTCAAAATGCCCTAGGTCTTCGTGAGCAAGCGAGTTGGATGCACACCCACTTAGTTTCTTTTGTTGAGCTTTCATATACTTATAGCTCTAGTGCATCCGTTGCATGGCAATCCCTACTCACTCACATTGATATCTATTGATGGGCATCTCCATAGCCCGTTGATATGCCTAGTTGATGTGAGACTATCTTCTCCTTTTTGTCTTCTCCACAACCACCATTCTATTCCAGATATAGTGCTATGTCCATGGCTCACGCTCATGTATTGCGTGAAGATTGAAAAAGTTTGAGAACGTCAAAAATATGAAACAATTGCTTAGCTTGTCATCGGGGTTGTGCATGATTTAAATATTTTGTGTGGTGAAGATAGAGCATAGCCAGACTATATGATTTTGTAGGGATAACTTTCTTTGGCCATGTTATTTTGAGAAGACATAATTGCTTAGTTAGTATGCTTGAAGTATTATTATTTTTATGTCAATATTAAACGTTTGTCTTGAATCTTTCGGATCTGAATATTCATACCACAATTAAGAAGAATTACATTGAAATTATGCCAAGTAGCATTCCACATAAAAAATTATGTTTTTATCATTTACCAACTCGAGGACGAGAAGGAATTAAGCTTGGGGATGCTTGATACGTCTCCAACGTATCTATAATTTTTGATTGTTCCATGTTATATTATATTCTGTTTTGGACATTATTGGGCTTTATTATACACTTTTATATTATTTTTGGGACTAACCTATTAACCGGAGGCCCAGCCCAGAATTGCTGTTTTTTGCCTATTTCAGAGTTTCGCAGAAAAAGAATATCAAACGGAGTCCAAACGGAATGAAACCTTCGGGAACGTGATTTTCAGAAAAAACATGATCCAGAGGACTTGGACCCTACGTCAAGACATCAACCAGGAGGGCACGAGGTAGGGGGCGTGCCTACCCCCCAGGCGCGCCCTCCACCCTCATGGGCCCCCTGTTGCTCCAACGACGTACTCCTTCCTCCTATATATACCTACGTACCCCCAAACTACCAGATACGGAGCCAAAAACCTAATTCCACCGCCGCAACCTTCTGTACCCGTGAGATCCCATCTTGGGGCCTGTTCCGGAGCTCCGCCGGAGGGGCATCGATCACGGAGGGCTTCTACATCAACACCATAGCCTCTCCGCTTATGTGTGAGTAGTTTACCTCAGACTTTCAGGTCCATAGTTATTAGCTAGATGGCTTCTTCTCTCTTTTTGGATCTCAATACAATGTTCTCCCCCTCTCTCGTGGAGATCTATTCGATGTAATCTTCTTTTGCGGTGTGTTTGTTGAGACCGATGAATTGTGGGTTTATGATCAAGTTTATCTGTGAACAATATTTGAATCTTCTCTGAATTCTTTTATGTATGATTGGTTATCTTTGCAAGTCTCTTCGAATTATCAGTTTGGTTTGGCCTACTAGATTGATCTTTGTTGCAATGGGAGAAGTGCTTAGCTTTGGGTTCAATCTTGCGGTGTCCTTTCCCAGTGACAGTAGGGTCAGCAAGGCACGTATTGTATTGTTGCCATCGAGGATAACAAGATGGGGTTTATACCATATTGCATGAGTTTATCCCTCTACATCATGTCATCTTGCTTAAAGCATTACTCTGTTCTTATGAACTTAATACTCTAGATGCATGCTGGATAGCGGTCGATGTGTGGAGTAATAGTAGTAGATGCAGGCAGGAGTCGGTCTACTTGTCTCAGACGTGATGCCTATATACATGATCGTACCTACATATTCTCATAACTATGCTCAATTCTGTCAGTTGCTCAACAGTAATTTGTTCACCCATTGTAAATACTTATGCTTTTGGGAGAAGCCACTAGTGAAACCTATGGCCCCCGGGTCTATTTTCCATCATATTAATCTCCCGACAACAAGCTATTTTTGGCGCCGTTTTTATTTTACTTTCTTTACTTTGCATCTTTATCATCAAAATACCAAAAATATTATCTTATCATATCTATCAGATCTCACTCTCGTAAGTGACCGTGTAGGGATTGACAACCCCTTATCGCATTGCTTGTGAGGATTTATTTGTTTGTGTAGGTGCGAGGGACTCGTGCGTGGCCTCCTACTAGATTCATACCTTGGTTCTCAAAAACTGAGGGAAATACTTACGCTACTTTACTACATCACCCTTTCCTCTTCAAGGGAAAAGCAATGTAGTGCTCAAGAGGTAGCATGCATGATGAGAGCATTTGTGTGATGAAAATGAAGCATAGCCAAACTATATGATTTTGTAGGGATGAGCTTTCTTTGGCCATGTTATTTTGAGAAGACATAATTGCTTAGTTAGTATGCTTGAAGTATTGTTATTTTTATGTCAATATCAAACTTTTGTCTTGAATCTTTCGGATCTGAACATTCATGCCACAATAAAGGAAATTACATTGAAAATTATGTTAGGTAGCATTCCACATCAAAAATTCTGTTTTTATCATTTACCAACTCGAGGATGAGCAGGAAATAAGCTTGGAGATGCTTGATACGTCTCCAACGTATCTATAATTTTTGATTGTTCCATGCTATTATATTATCTGTTTTGGATGTTTAATGGAATGTAATATGCTCTTTTATATTATTTTTGGGACTAACCTATTAACCGAAGCCCAGTGCAAGTTGCTGTTTTTTTGCCTATTTCAGTGTTTCGCAGAAAAGGAATATCAAACGGAATCCAAACTGAACGAAACCTTCAAAAGGATCTTTCTTGGAACAAACGCAATCCATGAGACTTGGAGTGGAAGTCAAGGAAGCAACGAGGCGGCCACGAGGCAATATGGCGCGCCCCCCACCCTCGTGGGCCCCTCGTAGCTCCACCGACCTACTTCTTTCGCCTATATATACTCTTATACCCTGAAAACATCCAGGGGAGCCACGAAACCACTTTTCCACCGCTGCAACCTTCTGTACCCGTGAGATCCCATCTTGGGGCCTTTTCCGGCGATCTGTCGGAGGGGGATTCGATCACGGAGGGCTTCTACATCAACACCATAGCCTCTCCGATGATGTGTGAGTAGTTTACCATAGACCTTCAGGTCCATAGTTATTAGCTAGATGGCTTCTTCTCTCTCTTTGGTTCTCAATACAAAGTTCTCCTCAATGTCCTTGGAGATCTATTCGATGTAATACTCTTTGCGGTGTGTTTGCCGAGATCCGATGAATTGTGGGTTTATGATCAAGATTATCTACGAACAATATTTGATTCTTCTTTGAATTCTTATATGCATGATTTGATATCTTTGCAAGTCTCTTCGAATTATCGGTTTAGTTTGGCCTACTAGATTGATCTTTCTTGCAATGGGAGAAGTGCTTAGCTTTGGGTTCAATCTTGCGGTGCTCGATCCCAGTGACAGAAAGGGAACCGACACGTATTGTATTGTTTCCATCGAATATAAAAAGATGGGGTTTATATCATATGGCTTGAGTTTATCCCTCTACATCATGTCATCTTGCCTAATGCGTTACTCTGTTCTTATGAACTTAATACTCTAGATGCAAGCTGGATAGCGGTCGATGTGTGGAGTAATAGTAGTAGATGCAGAATCGTTTCAGTCTACTTGACGCAGACGTGATGCCTATGTTCATGATCATGCCTAGATATTCTCATAATTATGCGCTTTTCTATCAATTACTCGGCAGTAATTTGTTCACCCACCGTAATATATGATATCTTGAGAGAAGCCACTAGTGAAACCTATGGCCCCTGGGTCTACTTTACATCATATTAGTTTCCCGTCAACTAGCTATTTCTGTCGCCATTTATTTTGCAATATTTACTTTTCAATCTATACAACAAAAATACCAAAAATATTTATCTTATTATCTTTATCAGATCTCACTTTTGCAAGTGGCCGTGAAGGGATTGACAACCCCTTTATCGCGTTGGTTGCAAGGTTCTTGATTGTTTGTGCAGGTACTAGGCGATTTGCATGTAGTCTCCTACTGGATTGATACCTTGGTTCTCAAAAACTGAGGGAAATACTTATGCTACTTTGCTGCATCACCCTTTCCTATTCAAGGGAAAACCAACGCATGCTCAAGAGGTAGCAGCCATCTAGCTACTAACTACGGACACGAAGGTCTACAAAGAACTACTCACGCATCATCGGAGGGCACCAATGGAAGTGGTGAACCCCATCCGAGATGGTGTCTAGATTGGATCTGGTGGTTCTGGACTCTACGGCGGCTGGATGAATATTTCGTCGACTCCCCTAGGGTTCTGTTATTTTTGGGGTATTTATAGAGGAAAGAGGCGGTCTGGGGGTCACCCGAGGTGGGCACAACCCACCAGGGCGCGCCTGGGCCTCCTGGCGTGCCCTGGTAGGTTGTGCTCCCACGGGGCACCCCCCCAGGTGCAACCAGGGCCCATTGCCTTCCTTATGGCCAATAAAAAATTATCGTGAAGTTTCATGGCATTTGGACTCCGTTTGATATTGATTTCCTATGATGTAAAAAACATGGAAACAACAACAACTGGCACTTGGCACTATGTCAATAGGTTAGTACCAAAAATGATATAAAATTACTATAAAAGGATTATAAAACATCCAAGATTGATAACAAAACAACATGAAACTATAAAAAATTATGGATACGTTGGAGACGTATCACGGCTCCGTCTCGTGGATCCCGATAATTCTTTCTCCCTGATTTTTTCTGGAAAAATAGGATTTTATAGCGTCGGTCTCAGGCTCTGCGGGCCACCAGGTGGGGACAACCCACCTAAGCACGCCTGGGGGGGGCAGGCGCGCCCTGGTGGGGACAACGCACCTGGGCGCGCCTGGGGGGGGGGCAGGCGCGCCCTAGTGGGTTGTGCCCACCCAGGTGCCCCCCTCAGGTGGCTCTTGGCTCCAGAAATTCTCTTTTATTGGGTAAAAATTCCTCGCAAAGTTCCGTCCATTCTGAGAACTTTTATTTCTGCACAAAAACAACACCATGGTAATTCTGCTGAAAACAACGTCAGTCCAGGGTTACTTTCATTCAAATCATGCAAATTAGAGTCCAAAACAAGAGGAAAAGCGTTAGGAAAAGTAGATACGTTGGAGACGTATCAACTCCCCCAAGCTTAAACCTTTTCTTGTCCTCAAGCAATTTAGTTGATAAACTGAAAGTGAAAAAGAAAAACTTTACGAACTCTTTTGCTCTTGTTTGCATAAATAAGCTTAAATAGCACCCAGGTTTTCAGCCAACATTATAACTAACCATACCGACAATAACTCTTAAAAATTATATTAACTCATATCAATGACATAATCAGTTAGCGAGCAATAATAAGATATCTCAAACAGCAACACGTTATCAAAACAACCATGATATAATATGACAATAATGGTATCTCGCTAGCCCTTTCTGAGACCGCAAAACATAAATGTAGAGTGATAACCCACAAGTATAGGGGATCGCAACAGTTTTCGAGGGTAGAGTATTCAACCCAAATTTATAGATTCGGCACAAGGGTAGCCAAATAATATTTGAAGGTATTAGCAGCTGAGTTGTCAATTCAACCACACCTGGAGATTAATTATCTACAGCAAAGTGATCCGTAGCAAAGTATTTTGATAGTTTTGATAGTAATGGTAGAAGCAATAGTAACGGTAACAAGGATAGCAGTAATTTTGTAGCAAGTGTAACAGTGATGATAGCAGTAGCAACTTAGCAAGAACAATATAATATAAATTTGTAGGCATTGGATCGGTGACTTGTTGGATGATATTCATCATGAGACAGCTATAACCTAGGGCGATACGGCACTAGCTCCAGTTCGTCAATATAATGTAGGCATGTATTCCGTAAATAGTCATACGTGCTTATGGAAAGAACTTGCATGACATCTTTTGTCGTACCCTCCTGTGGCAGCGGGGTCCATATTGGAAACTAAGAGATATTAAGGCCTCCTTTTAATGAGAACTGGAACAAAGCATTAACACATAGTGAATACATGAACTCCTCAAACTACGGTCATCACCGGGAGTGGTCCCGACTATTGTCACTCCGGGGTTGCCGGACCATAACACGTAGTAGGTGACTATAACTTGCAAGATTGGATCTAGAACATGGATATAATGGTGATAACATAAATGGTTCAGATCTGAGTTCATGGCACCCGGGCCCAAAGTGACAAGCATTAAGCATTGCAAAGTCATAGCAACATCAATCTAAAACATAGTGGATACTAGGGATCAAGCCGTAACAAAACTAACTCGATTACATGATGAATCTCATCCAACTCCTCACCAACCAGCGAGCCTATGAAGGAATTACTCACTCCCGGTGGGGAGCATCATGGAATTGGAGATGGAGAAGGGTTGGTGATGACGAAGAACGAAGAGCCCCCTCTCCGGAGCCCCAAACATGCTCCAGATCTAGCCTCCCGATGAAGAACAGGAGGTGACGGCGGCTCCGTCTCGTGGACCGCGATAATTCTTTCTCCTTGATTTTTTTTCTGGAAAAATAGGATTTTATAGCGTCGGTTTCAGGGTCTGCGGGGCCACCAGGTGGGGACAACCCACGTGGGCGCGCCAGGAGAGGGGGGCGCGCCCTGGTGAGTTGTGCCCACCTAGGTGCCCCTCTCCGGTGGATCTTGGTTCCAGAAATTATTATTTATTAAAAAAATCCTCGCAAAGTTTCGTTCCATTCCGAGAACTTTTATTTCTGCACAAAAACAACACCATGGTAGTTCTGCTGAAAACAGCGTCAGTCCGGGTTAGTCTCATTCAAATCATGCAAATTAGAGTCCAAAACAAGAGGAAAAGCGTTAGGAAAAGTAGATATGGTTGAGACGTATCAACTCCCCCAAGCTTAAACCTTTGCTTGTCCAACTAAAAGTGAAAAATAAAAACTTTTACAAACTCTTTTGCTCTTGTTTGCATAAATAAGCTTAAACAGCAAGCAGGTTTTCAGCCAACATTATTACTAACCATGCCGACAATAACTCTTAAAGATTATATTAACTCATATCAATGACATAATCAGCTAGCAAGCAATAATAAGTATCTCAAACGGCAACACATTGTCAAAACAACCATGATATGATATGACAATATTGGTATCTCGCTAGCCCTTTCTGAGACCGCAAAACATAAATGCGGTGCATCTCCAAAGTTCAAGCAGCGACTAAACATTGTAATTCATGGTAGAAAAGATCCAGTCATGATGCACCCAACATTAGCTACACACAATGCATAAGTCATGACAGCAGTGCTCTCAGGTTCTAGCGCTTGTTTTAGAAGGTGATGACACAACATAAAAATAAATAGATAGTCCCTTCGCAGAGGGAAGCAGTGATTTGCAGAGGTGCCAGAGCTCAAATTTTTAAAAGAGAGGTAAATGATATTTTGAGACATGCACCCTTCTCATTTACTTGACGACCATCAGTTATCAATGTCTTCCATGCTAAGCACGCTAGTGGCGGTTCCCAAGCGATAAAATTAAAGGTTTTGACTCCATTGGGAGTTTTTGTTTGATTATTTGTAGGCTTTTTCTATTTGCAGTTTGGAACTGAGCATCCCTATTACCGCCCTTTAATCGTGCGATGGCGAGTGAATAAACACTACCTGAGAATAACCCGCTTAGCATGGAAGATACCGACCACCTCATGTCGTTCCATGAACGATCCAGGCGCACAAAAGGATAATTATTTAGAAGTTTTTAGAGGTGGCACATGCAAATTTACTTAGGACGGCAGGGTAATACCGCATATAGGTAGGTATGGTGGACTCATCTTGAATAACTTTGGGTTCAAGGTTTTTGATGTACAAGCAGAATTCCCACTTAGTACTGGCGAAGGCTAGCAATTAGATTGAGAAGCGGCCAGCTAGAGAACAACAACGGTCATGAACATGCATTATGCATAAGTAACATTGGACACTAGCATGAGTAGGATATGAACACCATGAACATAAATATCATAGAGGCTGTGTTGGTTTTGATTCAACTACATGCATGAACATGTGCCAAGTCAAGCCACTCGAACATTCAGAGGAGGATACCATATCATCATACTACATCACAATCATATTAACACAATGTTGATGTCGAACATAAATCATTATCCACTCCCAGCTACTTATGCATGGCATGAGAAACTATAATCTCTAATTGCCATTGCAAACATGTTTAATCATAATGGGCTGAATCATGGATACTAGGTTAAACATATTTACACAAACAGAACAAGTCGAGTTCATACCAGTTTCTCTCTGCCACGGCCAGTTCATCGAATATCGTCATTATTGCCTTTCACTTGCACGACCAAACGATATGAAAATAATAATAATGCAAGAGTGTCGTGGACTAAGATGGAATCTACAAACATTTTATTCAACAGGAGAAGACAAGATAAACTGGGCTCTTTATTAGACCAACAATTATTCATATGAGAGCCACTCAACATTTTCATCGCGGCCTTCTCGTCAGTACAACTTGAATAAAAATGAAAGAAATTCAGATAAACACGCTGAAATATTTTTGGAGTTTTTGGTTTTCTTGAACAAGCAAATAAAAGGGAAAAGCAAAAACGAGGAAAACTATTTACACGGGAAATCTCCCAACAAGCAAGAGAAGAACAAGGAAATCTTTTTGGGTTTTCTTTCTAATACTAAGGCTAAGCATGCATAGAAACTAAACTAACTACAACTATTTTTTTGGTTTTCCTAAAGTTTTTCAAACACACAAGAAGATAGCAAGAAAAATAAATCTAAACATGGATGATACAATGTAAAAGTGTGAACACCGACAAATGAAATAAGTGATCATGAATGTAAAGTCGGTGGAAACACGTACTCCCCCAAGCTTAGGCTTTTGGCCTAACTTGGTAGTCGATCAGTAGCCTGAATAGTAGTTGGAGTGGTAGCTCATGGAGGCTCTTGGTGCGGATTCCTTGGCCCGCCGTGCTGCCTCCACTCCTCCGTTTTGAGCTCGGGCCTCGCTCTCAAGAACAAAATATCTTCCTTTGTTTTGATAGTCAAAAAGAGCAGGCGCAGGATAAACAATAGATTGTAAGTGAAGTTATGAATCTTTCCTTTAATGATCTTATGATCTTTTAAGGTGTCAAAATCTAAATACTGCGTGGGTAGGATAGGATCGAAGGGCAATGGTGAAACACCCAGCCCTCGTGCTAAAGGCGTGGCATATATTCCACCATAAAAATAGCCAATGTTAGCGTTGTGCTGAAGTCTGCGTGCAACAGTAGCTCCAAGGTTATAATTCCTTTCACCGGTGAGAGCGGTGGGTGAGGCTCAAGTCTGGAGCACAAAGTGTACTGCAGTCTCGCTTGCCTACTATACATTTCCCGTTAAGTAATGCAAAGTACTGAATTGCGGGAAAATGAATACTCTTTATTCTACCTTGTGTCACTCCCCTCGTCTCACCGCAGCAAAGACTAGTCAAGAATGATTGGTACTTAGCCCTTGCCGGTTCGTCAAGCTAACCCTAGAACGGGAGTTTGTAGTGGTAAGCAAAATTCTCTAGTGAGATAGTAAATGGATTATCATAAAGCATAAGCGACACCCTAGACTCACGGGGATGGAATTTAAATCCTTTGACAAATGATTCGGTGAGAATGTGGCGTTGTTTGCACTTATCTGAAATGTAGGGACCGAGCCTGGCATTGTGAACATATTGCTCAAATTCCTCCTTAATGCCCACACGCATCATATACTCATCGCAAGGCCATAAGCATGTTTTGGTGGTGGCATCTCGTGTGGAACGTTCACTTGGTTCAACATAAGACCGGCGAGCGGAGTTGTAACTAGAATATGCCCCCGAGGGTCGCCTTCTCGAAGAACTCCTTCCAAAAAGGTTCACCGTGTTCACGTACAATTTTCTGAAAATTTTTGAGTGACAAAAATTTATCAACAAAACTTTATAAGATTGATAGCAATTACTCATAGGGATACATAGAGGCCATAGCAAGCATTCAAACTACTTAGAACTCTAAGAATTCAACATGCAAGCTCATCTACAGCAGAACCAAGAGTAGCTAATTATTCAAAATATAAACCACTAAAACAAAAACTAATTGGACAAACGGTGGAGTCACATATCAAGAAACAATCCCCCGAAACAGTTTCGGAAACAAAGCTTCGAGCAAAGAGATCGAAATCCGCGGGTTTGAGAGCAAGAACTCGGGAGAGAGAGCAATGGAGAATTTTTTTCTGGAGGTAAGTGATGATGTGGTGTGAAGAGATAAGTGAGGGGGGCACATGGGGACCACAACCCACCAGGGCGCGCTTGGGGGTCCTGACGCGCCCAGGTGGGTTGTGCCCTCCTGGTGCACCTCCCTCTGATATTATTTGCACCAGAAATTCAGAAATATTTAGAAAAACTCGTATTAAATTTTCAGGGCTTTCTGAGAACTTTTATTTTTGGGTCATTTTTTTATTGCACGGGAATTTCAGAAAAGAGAGAAAACATGGCATTTTATTTTATTTAACTAATAAAAATAGAAAACTAAAAGTAGGGACAGAAGGTAGTACGTACTAAATTCATCAACTTCATAGCGCTAAAAATGATCCATTAATAAGGTTGATCAAGTCTTATTAACAACCACTTTCGATTAGCATGAACCTGAAGAACTTTCGTAAAGCACTAAGTTACCTCAATGGGGATATGAATGTCCCCAACAATAAGCATTTCATATTTCTTTTTGACAGTAGGTAAAGGTATTTGAAAACTTCCAATAGTGATTGTCGGAGATTTTTCAATAACATTAATAGCATTCACTTGGAATTGTCTCTTCGGAAAGTGCACCGTATGTTCATTACCATTGATATGAAAAGTGACCTTGCTTTTATTGCAATCAATAATAGCCCCTGCAGTATTCAAGAAAGGTCTACCAAGGATAATCGACATGTTGTCGTCCTCGGCCATCTCAAGTATAACAAAGTCAGTCAAAATAGTAACATTAGCAACAACAACGGGCGCATCCTCATAAATGCCGATAGGTATGGCATTTGATTTGTCAGCCATTTGCAAAGATATTTCAGTAGGTGTGAGTTTATTCAAATCAAGTCTTTTAGTTGACTTAGGTGGAAAAGGCATAGGTTTTTGAACCCACGGTTCTCTTTCTTTACCGTGTTTTCTAGCAATGATGTCTCTTTTATCATATCTTTTATTCTTAGGTTGTGGGTTATCAAGATCAACAAGTGGTTCTATCTCAACATCATTATCTGGTTCTTTTTCATTTGGTTGAGAGTCTTCATGAACCTCATCATTATGTTTTTCATTGTCACTAGGTGAATGTGCATTACCAGACTGAGTTTCAGCATCAGAGGTAGAAGTTTCATTATCATTGCCAGGAGGTTTTTCTATTTCAGGTTCACTAGAAGTATGAAAAGTCCTATCATTTTTCTTCTTCTTTTTCTTTCTAGAAGGACAAGGTGCATCAGTGTTAACTCTTTGTGAATCTTGTTCAATTCGTTTAGGATGTCCCTCAGGATAAAGTGGTTCCTGAGTCATTTTACCTCCTCTAGTTGCAACTCTAACAGCAAAGTCATGTATATTATGATTCATTTCATCAAGCAATTCTCTTTGTGATTTAGCAACTCGTTCTAACCGAGTCTGAACCATAGAAGCATGCTTTCCAACACCACTAACATCATTTGAGATTCTAAACAACAAGTCACTCAAGCGAGCAATCATATTAGAATTGTATTTCAATTGTTTCATAAAATTTGCATTGAAGTGATCTTGTTTTCTAATATAGTTTTCAAACTCATAAAGGCATTGGCTAGGATGCATATTGTGAGGATTGTCATTGAACTTCATTAGAGAATTTACCTCTACCACCTTAGGCAGTGGTGGTGTATTAAGCCCATGTATTTCCTCAATAGGAGGTAAATTTTTAACATCCTTAGCTTTAATACCTTTTTCCTTCATAGATTTCTTTGCCTCTTGCATATTGTCGGAGTAAATGGCCATGGGTAGCCCAACCGACTCCCCCTAGCTCTTCAAAAATTATCAAGCCATTCAAGCCTTCAAGCATACGAAGCATAGGGCCGCCTTCCCCCGGCCGACTATCCCCAGGGCCGACTTCCCGAAGGCGACCCAGTCAGAAACCTTCCCCAAGAAAGCTACGAGATGTCCGACTCCAGGAAGCCGGCCCCAAGAGGACCGACTCCCAGAAGCCGGCCTAGAAGAATGCCGACTCCCAGAAGCCGGCCAAGACCGCACCCACCAAGACTGCGTCCCCATAACGGTGATAAGACGGAACGTGGCTGCAGTGCGGCCCACTACCCCCGAATCCCGGGGCCGGCATGGCCACAGGGCGCTGTACGGATCAGCCATCTCCCGTCCGGCGTGGCACTGTAGCCATGTTGACCTCGACGTCACCCACGACAGGCGCCAGTACGGCCCGCGGGTGGCGGGCCCCTTTAGCCAGAGAGACGCTCAAAGGCGGGCCGGCCTCCCCTAGTCGGCCGGGGGCGTGGCCGGCTCCCAATAGCCGGCTACCTCCCTCCCTCGAAACACGAGCCTCATTAAGGAGACAAGACGAGGTGAGGCTACAGTGAGAGCCCGCAAGGCGGCGGCGCTGTAGCCACGCTTACCTCGACAAAGCCCTCGTCATCAGGGGCGAGGCAACAGTAACCAGCCGCCGACAAGATCGCCAGGCGGTGGGGCCGGCCTGTCGACCAAGAGGCCGGCAGCCGGCGGGACCCACCAGTCGGCGGGCCCCAATGGCCGGCGGAGAAGCCGGCGAACACAGACACTGACGGCTGGGACCCGCGCCCAGCCGGATTACTATTGTACCCCTGGGGGGTAGGCCTATATAAACCCCCGGGGCACCCATGCAAAGGGTTGGTCTCATAGAATTACACACACCATATAGAGAGAAAAGGAGAGCTAGCCTTGCCCTTCTTCTCCCTCTAACCCGACAGCTCAAGGAGCATTTGTAGCTACTCATTTTGGTCTAGTGATCATGCGGAGACCCCGCAGAGCAGGACTAGGGGTGTTATCTCCACGGAGAGCCCCGAACCTGGGTAAGATTCGCCGGCGTGCATGTCTTCGCCTCATCCCGTTTCCAGGCACCGGCGACGTCTTACTGGCTCCCACAATGATAAGCCACCCGTTGGCATATGTCGCACCTACCACCCGACATTTGGCGCCCACCGTGGGGCCAGGTGCACCGTCGTCCGGAGACCTGTTCTGGACGGGAACCCTTTTCCTCCCCCGCGAGCGCAGCCAGCCTGCTGCGCCCGACGGTGTTTGCCCCGACGCGCTGCAAGGCGTCGACGACGCCTGCGCAGCGAGCTGCCTCGCCGATCTGCTCGGCGAGACTCGCATCTCCGACGAGCCCGCGTCCGACGCGGGCACGGACTACCCCGAGAGCCGCCTCGTCAGCCTCCTCGACCAACTTCACGTCTCCAGCGAGCCTGCTGTAGACTTGGAGTCGGTCGGCTCCACCGACCCGATGCTTGTCGACTCCGACACGGCATCGCTCGACGCCTACCCCTCCGACGTGGTAGTCTTCGACGACCCTCTCCCTCGAGCTGACAGCGGCAGCAGCGCTGTCACCGAAGTGCTGGTCATCAGCCACGTCGCCAACTCGGGCGAGAACGCCCACGACGCCCTGCAAGCGGCGATGCATGACTTATCCATCCCCATCCCGGCTGACGCCGACGCCGAGACCCTGGAGGCACGCCGCCTCGCCCTCATCGCGGAAGGCCAGAAGATAGCCTCCATGAGACGCCTCACCGAGGCTCACCAGCGCGAAGTCGACCGCGCCGCCTTTGGCACGCCGCCTCATGGCGGGCCGAGCCGAGCCGGCCTCGTCCAGAAGCGCGGCGCGGCCATCGCCAGCATGCTGGGGGCGGACCGCCCCGTCTACGCCACCCCGCTCGAGAATCTGCGAGCCGCTCAGGCGGCCGCTGAAGAGCTAAATGGGCTGGGAGCCGATGAGCTCCCCTACATGACAAGGCGAATCCAGCAGCTGATCGACGCGGCCGCAGAACGGCACGAAGCCGGCGCCCGCGCTGAGAGTCCTCCCCCGCGCCGAGAGCACGCCGCGACATCCCGGTCGCCGACTGCGAGCGGCGCCCGCGCGAGGAAAGACAAGGAGCCGGCTGCTAGCCGCAGCCGGACTCGGATCACCATCGAGCGCGACGCGGAAGGCCGCCCTCGAGCAGTGGAGCGCCAAGGAAATCCGCCTCCTCCCCCGCCTCGAGGGGAGAGATATCCCACCCCGCCGCCTGTCACGCATCCGACTCTTGGTGGCCGACTAGGCCACCGCGAAGGAGTCGGCGAGAACGACGCCCGCCACCGGATCGACCGCCTGGCTCGATCCCTGGTGCTAGAAGAAGAAGACGATGTCGGTCCGCCATGCTTTGGCCCCCGCATCCGCGACGAGCCCTTCCCCAAAGGGTTCTCGCTCCCCAGAGACACGCCCAAGTACAACGGCTCTGTGAAGCCGGAAGATTGGCTCATCGACTACTCTACGGCTGTCAGCATAGCCAACGGCAACAGGCGCGTAGCCGTGAAGTACGTCCCCCTCATGCTACAAGGCACGGCGCGTACCTGGCTCAACAGCCTCAAGCCCTACAGCGTCAACAGCTGGCTGGACTTCACGGAAGTCTTCGTCCGCAACTTCACCAGCACGTACAAGCGGCCTCCCAAGCCTCGCCAGCTCTCCCTATGCGTCCAAGGGCCCAACGAGTCGACCCGCGACTACCTCACGCGGTGGGCCGAGCTCCGCAACTCCTGCGAGGGGGTGCACGAGGTTCAGGCCATCGAGTACTTCACCGCCGGGTGCCGAGAGGGCACCCTCCTCAAGCACCGACTCCTCTGCGACGAGCCGGCTACCCTCGACGAACTGCTGATCATCGCGGACAAGTACGCCACGGCCGACTCCTCGATGAAGACCGAGCTTCGAGTGGACGCCTCTGGGAAGGTGATCGCTCCGGCTCCCAAGACGCCGGCTGGCGACTCCAATCGGCGCCCCTACCAGAACGACACAAGCGCAAGGCCCCTATGCCGCCTTCCACCAGTCGGCAAGTGGCCACAGTTGAAGATGAGCAGCCCGAAGAGCGGCCCGCTCCCAAGAAGAAGGGTGGCAGGCCGGCTTGGCAGCCGGCCTTCTCCTACGAGTAGACTCTCGATGCCCCCTGCAAGTTCCACAGTGGCGCGAAGCGGTCCAACCACACGACCCGAAAGTGCCACTGGCTCACACAGATCTCCAAGGGCGAGGGGCTGGTGCCGCCTCCGCCTCCCGGCGCGCCGCCTCCAGCCCCCCAGCAGCCGGCAGCTCGACCAGCAGTCGGAGCCATTAAAGATGAGTTCCCTGAAGAGCACGCCGCCTATGTCGTCTTCACAAGCCAAGTTGAAGACAAGCGCAGTCGGCGCTGACAGCACCAAGAGGTCAACGCAGTCGCCTCCAGCAACCCCGAGTTCATGCACTGGTCCGAGAAGCCCATCAACTGGAGCCGGGCCGACCACCCAGAGGTGATGCCGTCCCCTGGCTCCTACGCATTAGTATTGGATGTCACCCTCGCGACGGAGAGGCGAGCTGCCCGATTCTCCCGCGTTCTGATTGATGGCGGAAGCAGTATCAACATACTGTACCGTGATACCATGGAGAAGCTGAACATCAAAGCAAAGCAGCTCATGCCAAGCCGGACCGTGTTCCATGGCATCGTACCCAGCCTGTCCTGTTCCCCGATTGGCAAGATCAAGATGGATGTTCTCTTCGGAGACAAGGATCACTTTCGCCGAGAAGCGATCTGGTTCGAGGTAGTGGATCTAGAGAGCCCTTACCACGCCTTGCTTGGCCGACCTGCTCTGGCCAAGTTCATGGTTGTGCCCCACTACGCCTACCTGAAGATGAAGATGCCGAGCTCGAAGGGGATCATCACTGTAGCCGGCGACTACAAGAAGTCCATCGAGTGCGCAGCAGCCAGCAGTCGGCTGGCCGAGTCCCTCGTAGTGGCAGAAGAGAAGAAGATACTGGAACGGGTTGTGGCCATGGCCGGCAAGCAGCCGGCCTTGTCCCCCAACCCCAAGGATTACGATGCGCAGGGCTCCTTCCAGCCGGCCAAGGAGACGAAGAAGATACCTCTGGACCCGGAGAACCCGGAAAGGTTTGCTGTCATTGGGGCAAACCTGGACAGTAAATAGGAAGGCGAGCTCGTCGACTTCCTCCGTGAGAATCGAGACATCTTTGCATGGTCCCCAAAGGACATGCCGGGTGTCCCGAAGGATTCCGCCGAGCACAAACTACACGTCCAAGCCGACGCGAAGCCGGTCAAGCAGCCCCTCCGCTGACTGTCAGAAGAGAAGCGAAGAATCGTAGGAGAAGAGATAGCCCGGCTCCTCGCCGCCGGCTTTATTATGGAAGTATTTTTCCCAGAGTGGCTTGCCAACCCAGTCTTGGTGTTGAAGAAGAACAACAAGTGGCGTATGTGTATAGACTACACCAGCCTCAACAAGGCCTGCCCCATAGATCCGTTTGCTTCCCCACGGATTGACCAAGTGATAGACTCCACGGCCGGATGCGAGCTGTTGAGTTTTTTGGATGCCTACTCAGGATACCATCAGATCAAGTTGGACCCGGCAGACCGCCTGAAGACTGCCTTTATCATGCCATTCGGAGCTTTCTGTTACCTGACTATGACATTCGGCTTAAGGAATGCCGGTGCCACTTTTTAGCGTTGCATGCAGAAATGCCTCCTCAAGCAACTCGGCAGAAATGCCCACGTCTACGTAGACGATATTGTGGTGAAGACAGAGAAGCGCGGCACCCTGCTGGAGGACCTCAAAGAAACATTCGCCAACTTGCGCCGATTCCAGATCAAGCTCAACCCCGAGAAGTGCGTGTTTGGAGTACCAGCCGGCCAGCTGCTAGGCTTTCTGGTCTCCGAACGCGGCATTGAGTGCAACCCTGTGAAGATCAAGGCCATTGAGAGGATGGAGATTCCCACCAAGTTGCGGGACGTGCAGAAGTTCACTGGGTGTCTGGCCTCCTTAAACCGCTTTATCAGCCGGCTAGGAGAGAAGGCTCTCCCCCTGTCCCGACTCATGAAGAAATCCACTCATTTCGAGTGGAATGACCAAGCCGACCAAGCCTTCCATGAGTTGAAGAAGATGCTGACTACTCCACCTGTCCTGGCGGCGCCGACTGAGAAGGAGCCCATGCTCCTCTACATTGCCGCGACTAGCCGAGTGGTCAGTACAGTTGTCGTGGTCCAGCGCCCGAAAGAAGGCCGAGCCCAGCTAGTCCAGAGGCCGGTGTATTATCTAAGTGAAGTACTATCCAGCTCAAAGCAAAACTACCCGCACTACCAGAAGATGTGCTATGGGGTGTACTTCGCCGCCAAGAAGCTGAAGCCCTACTTCCAAGAGCATCCCATCACGGTCGTGTGCACCGCCCCGCTCGCCGAGATCATAGGCAGCCGGGATGCATCCGGCCGGGTGGCCAAATGGGCCATTGCGCTGGCACCTTACACCATCTTTTACCAGCCCCACACCGCCATCAAGTCCCAAGCATTGGCCGACTTCCTCGTCGACTGGGCCGAGACCCAGTACCTACCGCCGGCTCCCGACTCTACCCATTGGCGGATGCACTTCGACGGGTCCAAGATGCGCACCGGCTTGGGAGCCGGCATCGTCCTCACCTCTCCCAAAGGCGACAAACTCAGATACACGCTGCAAATCCACTTCGCCGCCTCCAACAACGTGGCCGAGTACGAGGCACTCATACACGGGCTCCGGCTAGCCAAAGAGCTTGGCATACGCCGGATCCTGTGCTATGGCGACTCAGACTTGGTGGTCCAGCAGTCATCTGGCGACTGGGACGCCAAGGATGCAAACATGGCGAGCTATCGATTCCTCGTCCAGCAGATCAGTGGGTACTTCGAAGGGTGCGAGTTCCTTCACGTACCACGGGCCGACAACGACCAAGCAGATGCCCTGGCGCGGATCGGCTCCACCCGACAGGCTATACCGACCGGTGTCTCTCTCCAGCGCCTCCTCAAGCCGTCCATCAAGTCGTCTCCAGAGTCGGACTCTATCTTCGTACTGCCTGCCCCTCATGCAGCCGGATCCGACTGGAGGAACCCAGCAGCCGGCTCTGTGACTTCAGAACCCGGCCCGGGGACTGCAGCAGTCGGCCCGGGGACTGCAGCAACACAAGAAGCGGTGGCCGACTCCAACCCTCCACCACCCAACCCACCCACCCGAGTCACGGTGGCCGTATTGACAGTAGAAGAAGTCACAGCTCCATCATGGGCCCAGCCCATCCTCAACTTTCTAGTCAACAGAGAGCTGCCGGCTGATGAGATCTCGGCAAGACTAGTGCGACGTCGAGCCGGAGCATATGCAATAATAAACAGAGAGCTTGTCAAGCGCAGCGTCACTGGAGTCTTCCAGCGCTGCGTCGAGCCAGAGAAAGGAGTGGCAATCCTCAAGGATATCCATCAAGGCGAATGCGGCCACCACGCAGCCTCAAGATCACTTGTGGCCAAAGCTTTCCGCCACGGTTTCTTTTGGCCGACTGCTTTGGAAGATGCCAAAGAGATAGTCAAGAGCTGCAAAGGATGCCAAGTCTTCAGTTCCAAGCAACACCTGCCGGCTTCTGCACTCAAGACCATCCCCCTCACCTGGCCCTTTGCCGTCTGGGGGCTGGACATGGTGGGCCCATTCAAGACAGCCCGCGGCGGCTTGACACATCTGCTTGTCGCCGTGGACAAATTTACCAAGTGGATCGAAGCAAAGCCGATCAAGAAGCTGAACGGGCCGACTGCCGTGACATTCATTGCCGACATCACTACTCGGTACGGCGTGCCGCACAGCATCATCACCGACAACGGCACAAACTTTGCCAAAGGAGCACTGGCACGTTTCTGCGCGACGCAGGGTATCCGACTGGACTTAGCGTCCGTTGCCCACCCGCAGTCAAACGGCCAGGTCGAGCGAGCAAATGGACTCATCCTCTCCGGCATCAAGCCCCGACTGGTCATACCACTGGAGCGATCGGCCGGCTGCTGGCTCGATGAGCTGCCGGCTGTCCTCTGGAGTCTGCGTACTACCCCTAACAAGTCGACCGGCTTCACTCCGTTCTTCCTTGTATATGGTGCCGAGGCTGTCATCCCAACCGACATCGAGTTCGACTCGCCTCGGGTCACCATGTACACGGAGGCGGAGGCCAAGGAAGCACGAGAAGACGGCGTCGACCTGCTGGAAGAAGGCCGGCTGTTAGCACTCAGCCGGTCCGCCATCTACCAGCAGGGGTTGCGCCGTTACCACAACCGCAAGGTCAGGCCAAGATCTTTCCAAGAGGGCGACCTTGTGCTTCGGCTGATCCAGCGAACAGCCGGCCAGCACAAGCTCTCGGCCCCTTGGGAAGGCCCTTTCGTCATCAGCAAGGCACTAGGCAACGACTCCTACTACCTGATCGACGCACAAAAACCAAGAGCACGCAAGAGGGATGATTCCGGCAAGGAGTCGGAGCGACCATGGAACGCGAACCTCCTGAGAAGATTTTACAGTTGAAAGCAGTATGTATCATGCTACCCTTTTGTATTAAGTACGAAACAACAGGCCCCCCGAGGAGCACTCGGGGACTGCCTTCCTTTATCTATGAATGACGAGTGTCATATTCATGAATGTATTATTACATTTGATTTTCTGTCTGGCACCGGGTTCGACTAGTCGGCCCGGGGACTGGCCGCCTTAAGTTATATTAAAGTTCTACCTGAAGTCAGACAAGTAGTGTGCCGGCTCCCGGACCCTCTCTTGTTGAAAGTCGCAGCTCGAAGAACCGACTGTCCGACTAGCAAGAGCCAAAGGCAGAAAGGATGCCCACACGAAAAACGGCTAAGGACCAACGAACTTGTATAACGAAAAGACGGCCTCCAACAACGCTTGCCGACTGTCAAAACAGCCGGCTGGCTGGCCTCCCAAACACTTCGCTATAATCCAACAAAGCTAGAGTACTTGCCCTCCCAACTGGCCAAGCACTTCTCCAGCCACAGATTGCAGAGCAACTGTCCGACTGGGGAGGCGGCAACCAAGGGAGGGCGGCAAAGGAAACAACAGAAGGATGAAAAGCAAAGAACAAGGGAAAGCCAAACACATGCATATTCATATTTACACATAAGGCCCCCAACAGGCCGGCAATCAACATAGTTCGAATACACCCCTAGTGGGTGGAATTCTGCAAACTTAACAAAATATTGTTCCAAAAGTGATAAGACAGGAAAATAAAGACAGCAGACTAGACTAAGGGCGCGGTGTGGGAACCGGGTTGGTCGGTGGAGACGGCGCCACTGGCTGGAGGAGTGGCCTGCTGGCGGGTCTCGACTTGATCATCGCCGGCTGCAGGCGGTGCACCCGCGCGTGCCTTGTTGCTGGAGGCACGGTCAAGCTGAGGCTGACCGGCCGCTCCACCATCTGGCCCGGCGTCTTCACCCTCCTCCTCCTCCTCTTCGCCCTCGTCGCTGGAGTCGATCTCCTCCGCCGAGCCTTCGCCGTCTGCCGGGTTCAGCCCGAACCACTCCTCCGGCTGGGCAACACCGTTGTCGTCCACCTCAGGAGCGAAGGCGCTGGTGTCGGTGTAGTTGGCAATCGCCGAAGCCCGCCGGATGATAGCCGGTCGGGCCGGCTCCAGCTCCGTGTCGGCCTGCTGCCGCCAGGTGGCCAGCTGGTCCAGACTCAGCCCGGGATACCAGGCCTTGGCGAACTCCAGCGCCCACCTGGCGCCGGACCGAGCCGCCGAAGCCTTCCAGCCCTCGAAGCGGCCGACCGCCACCTCCAGCCAGTCGGCAGTCCGACTGGGGGTGCGGGGAATCACTTCACCAGGCCAGAGAGCGGCCAACACCTGCGCCCCGACACGTTGAAGCCGGCGGAGCAGGCGATGAGCCGGCTGGAGGCGGGCCTGGATCGCCAAGAGCTGCTCCTCCAGCGACCGGCGAGCGTTTGGCGCGATCTCGGCGCCAGCCTGCCTCTGTGCCTCGCGGCGGGCCTCAATGATCTGGTTGGCGGCGGTAGAGTAGCCAGGGAAGTACTCTGCGCAAGAAAGAAAGAGAAAGAAGAGAAAAACACCAAGTCAGAAAACGAGCCAAAACGGCAAGCGGCAAGCAAGGACGAAGAAGAAGGCGGCTTACCGTCAACCAAATCTTCGATCTGGCCATAGCCGTTGATCAGCGTCTGCTTCGCTTCGGCCCAGCTGGCCGCCTCTGTCTCATACTCGGCCTGGAGGGCGGCCTCGCTGTCCTGCACCGCCTTCAGGGCCGCCTTGTGGCTCTCCTCCTGGTCGGCCAACCTCTTGGCCAGGCGGTCACGCTCCTGCGCCAAGGCGGCAAACTCGGCCTCCTTAGCACGGAGGGCGGCCTGAGACCCTCCCAGCTGCTCCCTTAGACTGGCGTTGGCCGCTGCAGGGATGGCAGAGAAAAAAGAAGCAATAAGAAGAAGTCGTCAAGGAAGATCCGACCCGACTGCTCAGTAGTCGGCCCGAATCTCGGGGACTACACCCAGTGGGTGCGCTGACGCGCCCCCACGTGAGATAAAAGACGAAGCACTTACCCCGGCTCTCAGATAGGTCAGCAGTCTTCTGGGTCAGCTCCCGAGCCTGGGAGTTGAAGGCAGCCGCGCGGAGGTTGTGGTAGTCCTGCAAGTCAGGCAGAAGAGCGAATGAGAACAAGAATAGCAAAAAAAGGTCCGCTAGGAAGTTCCAAGCCGCCTGCTCAGCAGCCGACTCGGAACTCGGGGACTACACCCAGTGGGTGCGCTGACGCGCCCCCACGGAAGAAACCAAGAACAAAAAAGCAAAGACAAGAAGACTAACCCAGATGGCCGCCCGCGTCACAAGGAACTCATCTTTGTACTTCCTCAGCGCCGCAGCCTGGGCTTGAAGCCGGGTCTGGACGTCCTGCGCGGCCATGTTCATCACGGCCGTCCCTCCGCCCGGCGTCCACCCCGAGCTGGCGCTGGCCGCCTCCATGTCCTGGGCTGACGAGCTGGAGCCCGCGGCCTGCTGCGGCTCCGATGCAGCCTTCTGCGGCTCTGATGCGGCCTTCCCCGCACGCTCGCGCGGCGGCGTCCGGACCGCCAGATCAGTCCTTGCGGCCGGCTCGCCCCCAGCCGATTGCACAGGCGGCAGGTTAGGCCGGCCGCCTTGAGTTGCCCCAGGCAGCGGGGCTGGTGCCGCCTCCCTCTCCAGGACGACGACGTCGTCCTCCCTCTCCAGCCCCGGCTGGTCACCGCCGGCCTCTTCTGGCGAGGGCTCTGGGGCCCCAGGCGCCGCGACGCGCAGTGGGGTGACCAGCAAGGCCCCCTCCGCCATCGCCGCAGCCGCAGCCTCCACTTGGGCCTTGGCCGCGGCGTCGGCGCGCGCCTTCGCCGCCTCCTCCTCCTGCGCCGCCTTGGCGGCGGCCGCCCTCAATGCCTCCGCCTCCCGCGCCTCCCGCTCCTCCCGCGCCTCCCACGCGTTCCGCTGCGCCTCCCACGCGTTCCGCTCTGTCGCCGCCCGAAGATCGGCACGGGGGTCCACGCGGCGAGTGGTGCTCCCAGATCCTCCCGGCGACCCAACGACGGAGGCGGCAGCAACCCGCTGGAGCGACAATGGAGCCCTGGTTTTTTGAGAAAGGACAAGGATTCAGGAACTACCAGAGAAAAGAAGAAAGAATACATGAAGGAGTAAATATACTTACGCCGACACCGTCTGCGGCTGCTTCACCGCCTTGCGAAAGCGGGCCCCCTTCGCGGCCGCCTCCTCCCGCCTGGTCGCCGCTGCCCCGCCCTTGGGCTTCTTCGGCCGACTGCCGAACAAGCCCGACGCGGCACGACGCTTTTGCCCGCCGCCCCGAGCAGGTGGCGCGGCGGAGGAACCCGCGCCGTGGCCAGGCGCCGGCTGGCAGCGTGGGACGACTTCCGCCTCATCGTCGTCCAGCCAGTCGTCGAAGCTGACTCCAAGCCCGGAGCCGCCTGCCTCGCCGCCGGCTTGGCCACCGCCCGCCTCGGTGTTGTCATCCATGGCGGCCGCCCCCAAGTCGGGGTCCTCCAGATCGTGCTCCGTCCGGTCGGGGACGAATCGGCGCTCCGCGTCCGACCCGCCTGCAGGCCGAAGAAGAGGGCTCTGTCGAGACAAGCCGACTAGTCAGAGTCGGCCAAAAGGAACTCGGCGACAAAACTGAGAGAAGAAAGGGAAAAAGAGAACATACCGTGGGCGGCGGGTGAGCTCGGCAATATGGCTCCTTGCCAAACTGCCACTCTGCGGAGAGCTTGCAGTTCGCAAGGTAGTTCACCATGTGGGCCACTTCGTCGTGCGGCATGTCTTTGGTGCACATCCGACTCGGATCGAGCTGGTCGCTCATCTGATAGATCAGATGAGGGCAGCTCTGGAGCGGAAGCACCCGGCGCGTGACGAAGGTGGCCAGCAGGTCGGGCCCAGATAGGCCCTCCGACTGGATCATTACCCGCAGTCGGGCGACAGCCGCGGCTCCAGCCGGCGTCAGCGTCACGGCCCGATAGGACCACTGGGGCCGCCTACCCGCCGGCGGGCCGGCTACGTAAGCCGGCAAATTGACGTAGTCGCCTTGCGGGGCGAGGTTCTTCACGTAGATGTATGACTTCTGCCAGAGCTTCACCGACTGGATAAGCGTGATGACGGGGAAGGGGTTGTCGGCTGTCACCCTCCGCATCGCGATATAGGCGCCACTCTGAGCCAGCACGCCCTGCATACGCGTGCCTAGCTTGGACTGGAAGAACTCCCCCCAGAGCTCGAGGGTGGGGAGGACGTCGAGATAGCCTTCGCACAAGGTGACGAAGGCGGACAGCAGCACCACCGTGTTCGGGGTGAGGTCGTGCGGCTGGAGTTGGTAGAATTCAAGAAAGGAGCGGAAGAAGGCGCTTGCCGGCAAGCCGATGCCGCGCAAGAAATGCGAGCGGAAGACCACCCGCTCGCCTTCCTCCGGCTCCGGCGTGATTTCCTTCTCCGGCGCGAGACAGACCCGCACCTTGTCCGCGCCGGGCAGCCGTCACGTCTTGCGGAGGAACTCGACCTGGTCCTCATGGACGTTGGAGCCGTCCCAATCCCCGCCATACTGCATCACGGCGTGAGACCGGCGAGAATGAGCGCGGCGGCGGAGAAAAGAGTGGTGGAACAGTGCGGCGGCGAGACGCTGCTGTGAGGGAGAGCAGAAGGAAGAAGATGGCGGAGAGGAGAGGGGCGTGCGAGCGCCTGCCGCTTCCCCCCTCCCCCTACTTATAGCTTCATGCGGCAAAGCCGAGGAGGCGAGGCGTGGGGTGGGACGTGGGATTAACTGCACCCACTCCCCCCACGCCCCGCGATTACTGCGCCCTAAAGGCGTGCCGAAACCGCCGCAGGAAGACGTGCGGACGGCTTTGGGCCGCAGAGAATCCGCGCCCAGGCCCGGGCGTAGGAGTGGTGGGCCCCCAACCTGCGGCGACGTCTTGTCGCGCGCGTGGGCTGGCAGGCTTTTCAGCCAAGGGATGCCACGTGGTTCACAGGCAGCGAGTGGCCGGCCCGCAGCCCGGCGCGCGCGCCAGTAGACTCCCGCCCTCCGACTCCAAAAAAATCGCCGAGACGGCGCGCCCAACCGAAGCCGGCTCCCAGCTACCGGCTCGTCAAGATAAGAAGCTACCCGAGCTTCTCGACCTCCACTCAACCTCGAAGCCCAACCAGCTTCGGGGACTACTCTCGGAGTAAATGGCCATGGGTAGCCTAACCGACTCCCCCTAGCTCTTCAAAAATTATCAAGCCATTCAAGCCTTCAAGCATACGAAGCATAGGGCCGCCTTCCCCTGGCCGACTATCCCCAGGGCCGACTTCCCGAAGGCGACCCAGTCAGAAACCTTCCCCAAGAAAGCTACGAGATGTCCGACTCCAGGAAGCCGGCCCCAAGAGGACCGACTCCCAGAAGCCGGCCTAGAAGAATGCCGACTCCCAGAAGCCGGCCAAGACCGCACCCACCAAGACTGCGTCTCCATAACGGTGATAAGACGGGACGTGGCTGCAGTGCGGCCCACTAACCCCGAATCCCGGAGCCGGCATGGCCACAGGGCGCCATACGGATCAGCCATCTCCCGTCCGGCGCGGCACTATAGCCATGTTGACCTCGACGTCACCCACGACAGGCGCCAGTACGGCCCGCGGGTGGCGGGCTCCTTTAGCCAGAGAGACGCTCAAAGGCGGCCCGGCCTCCCCTAGTCGGCCGGGGGCGTGGCCGGATCCCAATAGCCGGCTACCTCCCTCCCTCGAAACACGAGCCTCATTAAGGAGACAAGACAAGGTGATGCTACAGTGAGAGCCCGCAAGGCGGCGGCGTTGTAGCCACGCTTACCACGACAAAGCCCTCGTCATCAGGGGCGAGGCAACAGTAACCAGCCGCCGACAAGACCACCAGGCAGTGGGGTCGGCCTGTCGACCAAGAGGCCGGCAGCCGGCGGGACCCACTAGTCGGCAGGCCCCAATGGCCGGCGGAGAAGCCGGCGAACACAGACACTGACGGCTGGGACCCGCGCCCAGCCGGATTACTATTGTACCCCGGGGGGGTAGGCTTATATAAACCCCCCGGGGCACCCGTGCAAAGGGTTGGTCTCATAGAATTACACACACCATATAGAGAGAAAGGGAGAGCTAGCCTTGCTCTTCTTCTCCCTCGAATCCGACAGCTCAAGGAGCACTTGTAGCTACTTGTTTTGATCTAGTGATCTTGCGGAGACCCCGCAGAGCAGGACTAGGGGTGTTATCTCCACAGAGAGCCCCGAACCTGGGTAAGATTCGCCGGCGTGCATGTCTTCGCCTCATCCCGTTTCCAGGCACCGGCGACGTCTTACTGGCTCCCACAATGATAAGCCACCCGTTGGCATATGTCACACCTACCATCCGACACATATCTTCAGGACTGAGATATAATATACCCCTCTTCTTTGGAGTGGGTTTAGCCGGTGGTTCAGGAAGAGTCCACTCATCAAAAAAATCAATATGTTATTCAATAATTCTTCAGCTTGCCCAACAGTTCGTTCCCTGAAAAGACAACCAGCACAACTATCTAGGAAATCCCTTGAAGCATCGGTTAGTCCATTATACAAGATATCAAGTATTTCATTTTTCTTAAGAGGAGGATCAGGCAAAGCATTAAGTAATTGGAATAGCCTCCCCCAAGCTTGTGGGAGACTCTCTTCTTTAGGTTGCACAAAGTTAAATATTTACTGTAAAGCATCTTGTTTCGTATGAGCAGGGAAATATTTTTCACAAAAGTAATAAATCATATCCTGGGGACTACGCACACAACCAGGAGCAAGAGTATTGTACCAAGCTTTAGCATCACCCTTTAATGAGAAAGACAATAATTTGAGAATAAAGTAGTAGCGAGTTTTCTCATCATGAGTAAAAAGGGTGGCTATGTCATTCAACTTAGTAAGATGTGCCACAACAGTTTCAGTTTCATAACCATGGAAAGGATCATATTCGACCAAAGTAATTAGCTCTGGGTCGATAGAGAATTCATAATCCTTGTCATCAATAAAGATAGGTGAAGTAGCAAACTTAGATCACATTTCATTCTAGCATTCAGAGATTTTTCTTTAGACTTGCATAATAATTTCGCTATATCATCTCTATCTCTGCAAACAAGAATATCTCTAGTTGTCTCCTCATTCATAACATAACCTTCTTGTACCTTAGGAAATTCATATCTAGGAAGGCTAGTTCTAGCAGGTGTTTCAGGAGTTTCGGTTTCAAGCTCATCATCAGATTCAACAACATCCTGTTGTATTACTCTAGCAATTTGTTCATCAAGAAAGTCACCAAGTGGTACATCATCATTATCAAGCAAGATACTAACATCATCATAAGTATTATCCATAGCAGAAGTAGCATCATCAATAACGTGTGACATATTAGAATTGATAGCATGTGGTGGTGTTGCAAGTTTACTTATAACAGAAGGTGAATCTAAAGCAGAATTGGATGGCAGTTCCTTACCTCCCCTCTTTGACGAAAAATCATAGTCTTGGCATCCTTCAGATTCTTCATAGTGATAATACGATAATAATCCCAAGTGACTCAACAAATATAGCTATGCACCCCGGCAACGGCGCCAGAAAAAGGTCTTGATAACCCACAAGTATAGGGGATCGCAATAGTTTTCGAGGGTAGAGTATTCAACCCAAATTTATAGATTCGACATAAGGGGAGCCAAAGGATATTTGAAGGTATTAGCAGCTGAGTTGTCAATTCAACCACACCTGGAGATTAATTATCTGCAGCAAAGTGATCAGTAGCAAAGTAGTTTGATAGTTTTGATAGTAATGGTAGAAGCAATAGTAACGGTAACAAGGATAGCAGTAATTTTGTAGCAAGTGTAACAGTGATGATAGCAATAGTAACTTAGCAAGAACAATATAAGATAAATTTGTAGGCATTGGATCGGTGACTTGTTGGATGATATTCATCATGAGACAATTATAGCCTAGGGCGATACGCCACTAGCTCCAGTTCGTCAATATAATGTAGGCATGTATTCCGTAAATAGTCATACGTGCATATGGAAAGAACTTGCATGACATCTTTTGTCCTACCCTCCCATGGCAGCGGGGTCCATATTGGAAACTAAGGGATATTAAGGCCTCCTTTTAATAGAGAACCGGAACAAAGCATTAACACATAGTGAATACATAAACTCCTCAAACTCCGGTCATCACCGGGAGTGGTCCCGACTATTGTCACTCCGGAGTTGCCGGATCATAACATGTAGTATGTGACTATAACTTGCAAGATTGGATCTAGAACATGGATATAATGGTGATACCATAAATAGTTCGGATCTGAGTTCATGGCACCCGGGCCCAAAGTGACAAGCATTAAGCATTGCAAAGTCATAGAAACATCAATCTTAGAACATAGTGGATACTAGGGTTCAAGACCTAACAAAACTAACTCGAATACATGATGAATCTCATCCAACTCCTCACGGACCAGCGAGCCTACGAAGGAATTACTCACTCCCGGTGGGGAGCATCATGGACTTGGCGATGGAGAAGGGTTAGTGATGACGAAGAACGAAGATCCCCCTCTCCGGAGCCCCAAACGGGCTCCAGATCTGGCCTCCCGATGAAGAACAGGAGGTGACAGCGGCTCCGTCTCGTGGATCACGATAATTCTTTGTCCCTGATTTTTTTCTTAAAAAATATGATTTTATAGCGTCGGTTTCAAGGTCTTTGGGGCCACCAGGTGGGGACAACCCACCTGGGCGCGCCAGGAGAGGGGGCGCGCCCTGGTGGGTTGTGCCCACCCAGGTGCCCCTCTCCGGTGGATTTTGGTTCCAGAAATTCTTATTTATTGACTAAAAAATCCTTGCAAAGTTTCGTTCCATTCCGAGAACTTTTATTCTGCACAAAAATAACAGCATGGTAGTTCTGCTGAAAACTGCGTCAGTCTGGGGTTAGTTTCATTCAAATCATGCAAATTAGAGTCCAAAACAAGAGGAAAAGTGTTAGGAAGAGTAGATACGTTGGAGACGTATCACAGAGCACCTCCAAAGTCCAAGCAGCGACTAAACATTGTAATTCATGGTAGAAAAGATATAGTCATGATGCACCTAACATTAGCTACACACAATGCATCAGCATGACGGCAGTGCTCTCAGGTTCTGGCGCTTATTTTAGAAGGTGATGACACAACATAAAAGTAAATAGATAGTCCCTTCATAGCAGGAAGCAATGATTTGCAGCGGTGCCAGAGCTCAAGTTTTAAAACAGAGGTAAATGATATTTTGAGAAATGCACCCTTCTTATTTACTTCACGACCATCAGTTATCAATATCTTCCATGCTAAGCACGCTAGTGGCGGTTCCCAAGCGATAAAAGTAAAGGTTTACTCCCCCTCCACCAACAATCACACTCCACGGCTTGTCCGAAACAACCGGTGCCGTCCATACTAATCAATAGTCCCGGGGGAGTTTTGTTTAATTATTTGCATTTTTTAGTTCGGGACTGGGAATCCCTATTACCGCCCTTTTCTCGTGCGATGGTGAGTGAATAAACACTCAACCCGAGAATAACCCACTTAGCATGGAAGATACCGACCTCCTCCTGTCGTTCCATGAATGATCCAAGCATGCAAAAAGGATATTTATTTGAAGTTTTTAGAGGTGGCACATGCAAATTTACTTAGGACGGCAGGGTAATACCGCATATAGGTAGGTATGGTGGACTCATCTGGAATAACTTTGGGTTCAAGGTTTTTGATGTGCAAGGAGACTTCCCACTTAGTACAGGCGAAGGCTAGCAAATAGGTTGGGAAGCGGCCAGCTAGAGAGCAACAACGGTCATGAACATGCATTATGCATAAGTAACATTGGACACTAGCATGAGTAGGATATGAACACCATGAACATAAATATCATAGAGGCTATGTTGGTTTTGATTCAACTACATGCATAAACATGTGCCAAGTCAAGCCACTCGAACATTCAGAGGAGGATACCATATCATCATACTACATCACAATCATTTTAATGCAATGTTGATATCCAAGATAAATCATTATCCACTCCTAGCTACTTATGCATTGCATGAGAAACTATAATCTCTAATTGTCATTGCGAACATGTTTAATCATAATGGGTTGAATCATGGATACTAGGTTAAGCATATTTACAAAAACAGAACAAGTCGAGTTCATACCCGTTTCTCTCTGCCACGGCCAGTTCATCAAATATCGTCATTATTGCCTTTCACTTGCACGACCGAATGGTGCGAAAATGATAGTAGTGCAAGAGTGACGTGGACTAAGCTGGAATCTGCAAACATTTTATTCAACAGGAGAAGACAAGGTAATATGGGCTCTTTGTTAGATCAACAATTATGCATATGAGAGCCACTCAACATTTTCATCATGGTCTTCTCCTCGGTATGACTCAAATAAAAAGAAAAGATATTCAGAGAAACACACTGAAATATTTTTTGGAGTTTTTGGTTTTCTTGAACAAGCAAATAAAAGGGAAAAGCAAAAACGAGAAAAACTATTTACACGGGAAAGCTCCCAACAAGCAAAAGAAGAACAAGGAAATATTTTTTGGTTTTATTTTTAGTGTTATAGCTAACTACTCTAGAAAGAAAAATAAAAAAGAAGCAGGAAATATTTTTGTATTTTATCAAAGTTTTTGAAACGCACAAGAAGAAAGCGAGAAAATAAATCTAACATGGACAATACGATAAAAAAGTATGGACACCGGCAACTGGAATGAAATGTGTGAACATGAATGTAATGTCGGTGAGAATACATACTCCCCCAAGCTTAGGCTTTTGGCCTAACTTGGTAATCAATCAGTAGCCTGGATAATAGTCGGAGTAGTAGCTCACGGAGGCTCTCGGTGCGGATGCTTCGGCCTGCCGTGCCGCCACAGCCGCCGCGTTGTGAGCTCGGACCTCGCTCTCAAGAACAAAATATCTTCCCTTGCTGTGATAATCAAAAAGAGCAGACGCAGGCAAATATGTGTGCACAACAGAATCTTGGTTAAACAGCAGTTTGTAAGTGAAATTATGAGGTTCACTTTAAGGATCTTATGGCGTTTCACAACATCAAAATCTAAATACCGCGTGGGTAGAATAGGGTCATAGGGCAAAGGTGAAACACCAAGCTCTCTTGCTAAACGTGTGGCATAAATTCCACCATAGAAATAGCCACTATTAGCGTTATGTTGCAGCCTGCGTGCAACAATCACTCCAAGATTATAACTTCTGTCACCGGTGAGAGTGGTGCGTATGAGGCTCAAGTCTGGAGCACAAAGTGTACTACAATCTTGTTTGCCTACTATACATTTTCCATTAAATAATGCAAAGTACTGAATTGCGGGAAAATGAATGCTCTTTATTCTACCTTGTGTCACTCCCCTCGCCTCACCGTAGCAAAGGCTAGACAGAAATGCTTGGAACTCAGACCTTGGTGGTTCGTCAAGCGAACCCCGGAATGGGATTTTTCAGTGGTGAGCAAAACTCTCTAGTGATATGGTAAATGAATTTTCATACAGTTTAAATGACACCCTAGACTCACTGGGATGGAATTTAAATCCTTTGACAAATGATTCAGTGAGGGTGTGGTATTGGTTGCACTTATCTGAAATGTAGGGACCGAGACCGGCATTGTGAACATATTGCTCAAATTCCTCCTTAAAGCCCATACACACCATATAGTCATCACACGGCCACAAGCATGTTTTGGTGGCGGCATCTCGTATGGAACTTTCACTTGGTTCAACATAAGACCGACGAACGGAACTGTCACTATAATATGCCTCCGAGGATCTCCTCTTCGAAGACCTCCTTCCAAAGAGGTTCATCATATTCGCGTACAATTTTTTGAAAAAATTTCGGTTACAAAAATTTGTCAACAAAACTTTACAAGATTGATAGCAACTACTCATAGGGATACATAGAGGCCATAGCAAGCATTCAAATTACTTAGAACTCTAATAATTTAACATGCAAGATCATCTATAGAAGCACCAAGAGTAGCTAATTATTCACAATATAAACCACTAAGCAAAAACTAATTGGACAAACAGAGGAGTCACATACCAAGCAACAATCCCCTGAAACAGTTTCAGAAATGGAGCTTCGAGCAAAGAGATCGAAATCCGCGGGTTCGAGAGCAAGAACACGAGAGAGAGAGAGCAATGGTGAATTTTGTCTGGATGTAGGTGATGATGTGGTGCGAAGAGATAAGTGAGGGGGCCCACGTGGGGACCACAACCCACCAGGGCGTGCCTGGGGCTCGTGGCGCACCCAAGTGGGTTGTACCCACCTGGTGCACCTCCCTCTGACATTATTTACACCAAAAATTCTTATATATTCAGAAAAAATCGTATTAAATGTTCAGAGCATTCTGAGAACTTTTATTTTTGGGTCATTTTTTATTGTACTGGAAATTCAGAAAACAAACAAAACATGGCATTTTATTTTATTTAACTAATAAAAACAGAAAACAAAGGTAGGGACAGAAGGTAGTGCTAACTAAATTCATCAACTTCATACCTCTAAAAATGATCCATTAATAAGGTTGATCAACTCTTATTAACAACCATTTTCGATTAGCATGAAACCGAAGAACTTTCGTAAATCACTAAGTTACCTCAATGGGGATATGAATGTCCCCAACAATAAGCATTTCATATTTATTTGTAACAGTAGGTAGAGGTAGTTGAAAACTTCCAATAGTGATTGTCGGAGATTTTTCAATAACATTAATACCATTCACTTGGAATTGTTTCTTTGGAAAGTGCACCGTATGCTCATTACCATTGATATGAAAAGTGACCTTGCTTTTATGGCAATCAATAACAGCCCCTGCAGTATTCAAGAAGTGTCTACCAAGGATAATCGACATGTTGTCGTCCTCGGGCATCTCAAGTATAACAAAGTCAGTCAAAATAGTAACATTAGCAACAACAACTGGCACATCCTCACAAATATTGATAGGTATGGCAGTTGATTTGTCAGCCATTTGCAAAGATATTTCACTAGGCATGAGTTTATTCAAATCAAGTCTTTTCTATAAAGAGAAAGGCATAACACTAACACCAGCTCCTAAGTCACAGAAAGTAGTTTTCACATAATTTCTTTTGATGGAGCAAGGTATAGTTGGTATTCCCGGATCTCCAAGTTTTTTAGGTACTCCATCTTTAAAAGTATAATTAGCAAGCATGGTGGAGATTTCAGTTTCCGGTATTTTTCCCTTATTGGTGATGATGTCTTTCATGTATTTTGCATAAGGAGGCATTTTCAAGATATCAGTCAACCGAGTACGCAAAAAGACTGGCCTCAGCATTTCAGCAAAGTGTTCAAATTCTTCATCATCTTTCTTTTTAGTTGACTTAGGTGGAAAAGGCATAGGTTTTTGAACCAATGGTTCTCTTTCTTTACCGTGTTTTCTAGCAATAAAGTCTCTTTTATCATATCGTGTATTCTTGGGTTGTGGGTTATCAAGATCGGCTGCAGGTTCTATCTCAACATCATTGTCTGGTTCTTTACTGTTTGTTTGAGTATTTTCATGAACCTCGTCATTATCTTTTTCATTATCAGAAGGTGAGTGTTCATTACCAGACTGAGTTTCAGCATCAGAGATAGAAATTTCATTATCATTATCAGGAGGTTTTTCTACTTCAGGTTCACTAGAGGCTGCAAAGTCCTATCATTTTTTTTTCTTTTTTTCTTTTTAGAAGGACTACATGCATCCGTGTTAACTCTTTGAGAGTCTTGTTCAATTCTTTTTGGCTGTCCCTCAGGAGAAAGTGGTTCCTGAGTCATTTTACCTCCTCTAGTTGCTACTCTGACAACAAAGTCACTTATATTATTATTCATTTCATCTAGAAACTCTCTTTGAGATTTAGCAACTTGTTCTAACTGAGTTTGAACAATAGAAGCATGCTTTCCCACACCTCTAATATCATTTGAGATTCTAAATAACAAGTCACTCAAGGGAGCAATCATATCAGAATTGTATTTCAATTGTTTCATAACATTTGCATTGAAGTGATCTTGTTTTCTAATGTAGTTTTCAAACTCATAAAGGCATTGGCTAGGGTGCATATTGTGAGGATTGTCATTATCATTAAATTTCATTAGAGATTTACCTCTACCACCTTAGGTGGAGGTGGTGTATCAAGCCCATGTATTTCTTCAATAGGAGGTAAATTTTTGATGTCCTCAGCTTTAATACTTTTTTCCTTCATAGATTTCTTTGCCTCTTGCATATCTTCACGACTGAGATATAATATACCCCTCTTCTTTCGAGTGGGTTTAGGCGGTGGTTCAGGAAGAGTCCAATCATCATAATTTTTCAATATGTTATTCAATAATTCTTCAGCTTTCCCAATAGTTCGTTCCTTGAAACCACAACCAGCACAACTATCTAGGAAATCCCTAGAAGCATCGGTTAGTCCATTATAGAAGATATCAAGTATTTCATTTTTCTTAAGAGGATGATCAGGCAAAGCATTAAGTAATTGGCAAAGCCTCCCCCAAGCTTGCGGGAGACTCTCTTCTTTAATTTGCACAAAGTTAAATATTTCCTGTAAGGCACCTTGTTTCTTATGAGCAGCGATTTTTTTATTCAAAGAAGTAATAAGTCATATCCTGGGGACTATGCACACTACCAGGAGAAAGAGTATTGTACCAAGCTTTAGCATCACCCTTTAATGAGAACGGAAATAATTTGATAATAGAGTAATAACGATTTTTCTCATCATGAGTAAAAAGGGTGTCTATGTCATTCAACTTAGTAAGATGTGCCACAACAGTTTCAGTTTCATAACCATGGAAAGGATTAGATTGAACCAAAGTTATTAACTCTGGGTTGACAGAGAATTCATAATCCTTATCATCAATAAAGATAGGTGAAGTAGCAAACTTAGGATCATATTGCATTCTAGCATTCAAGGATTTTTCTTTATACTTGCATAATAATTTCTCTAGATCATCTCTATCCTTACAAGCAAGAATATCTCTAGTTCTCTCCTCATTCGTAACATAACCTTCCGGTACTTTTGGCAATTCATATCTAGGAGGGCTAGTTCTAGCTGGTGTTTCAAGATTTCCAGTTTCAAGCTCATCACCAGTTTCAACAACATCATGTTGTCTTACTCAAGCAATTTGTTCATCAAGAAAGTCACCAAGTGGCACATCATCATCATCAAGCAAGGTACTAGCATCATCATAAGTATTCTTCATAGCAGAAGTAGCATCATCAATAACTTGTGACATATCAGGATTAATAGCATGTGGTGGTGTTGCAAGTTTACTTATAACAGAAGGTGAATCTAAAGCAAAGCTAGATGGCAATTCCTTACCTCCTCTTGTCTTAGAGGGATAAATCTTAGTCTTAGCATCCTTCATATTCATCATAGTGATAAACTGATAATAATCCCAAGTGACTCCGCAAATATAGCTATGCTCCCCGGCAACGGCGCCAGAAAAAGGTCTTGATAACCCATAAGTATAGGGGATCGCAACAGTTTTCGAGGGTAGAGTATTCAACCCAAATTTATAGATTCGACAAAGGGGAGCCAAAGAATATTTGCAAGTATTAGCAACTGAGTTGTCAATTTAACCACACTTGGAGATTAATTATCTACAGCAAAGTGATCAGTAGCAAAGTAGTTTGATAGTTTTGATAATAGTAGCGACAGCAATAGTAACAGTAACAGTGATAACAGCAGTTTTGTAGCAAGTGCAACAGTAATGATAGCAGTAGTAACTTAGCAAGAACAATATAAGATAAATTCGTAGGCATTGGATCGGTAATTTGTTGGATGATATTCATCATGTGACAGTCATAACCTAGGGCGATGCGGCACTAGCTCCAGTTCATAAATATAATGTAGGCATGTATTCCGTAAATAGTCATACGTGCTTATGGAAAGAACTTGCATGACATCTTTTGTCCTACCCTCCCATGGCAGCGGGGTCCAATTGGAAACTAAGGGATATTAAGGCCTCCTTTTAATAGAGAACCAGAACAAAGCATTAACACACGGTGAATACATGAACTTCTCAAACTACGATCATCACCGGGAGTGATCCTGACTATTGTCACTCCGAGTTTCCGGATCATAACATGTAGTAGGTGACTATAACTTGCAAGATCAGATCTAGAACATGGATATAATGGTGATAACATAAATGGTTCAAATCTGGAATCATGGTACCCGGGCCCAAAGTGACAAGAATTAAGCATGGCAAAGTCATAGCAACATCAATCTCAGAACATAGTGGATACTAGGGATCAAGCCCTAACAAAACTAACTAGATTACATGATGAATCTCATCCAACTCCTCACTGACCAGCGAGCCTACGAAGGAATTACTCACTCCTGGTGGGGAGCATCATGGAATTGGTGATGGAGAAGGGTTGGTGATGACAAAGATCAAAGATCCCCCTCTCCGGAGCCCCAAACGGACTCCAGATCTAGCCTCCCGATGAAGAACAGGAGGTGACAACGGCTCCGTCTCGTGGATCATGATAATTCTTTCTCCCTGAATTTTTCTGGAAAAATAGGGTTTTATAGCGTCGGTTTTAAGGTCTGCGGGGCCTCCAGGTTTGGGCAACCCACCTGGGCGCGCCCTGGTGGGTTGTGCCCACCCAGGTGCCCCCGCAGGTGGCTCTTGGCTCTTGAAATTCTCTTTGATTGGGTAAAAATTCCTCGCAAAGTTTCGTTCCATTTCGAGGACTTTTATTTCTGCACAAAAGCAACACCATGGTAGTTCTGTTGAAAACAGGGTCAATCTGGGGTTAGTTTCATTCAAATCATGCAAATTAGAGTCCAAAACAAGAGGAAAAGCATTAGGAAAAGTAGATACATTGGAGATGTATCAATGAGCCACAGAAGAAACACCCAGACGAATATGCTCTTGTTGACAGAATTCTCTCATAGCACCTTTAGACAGATTAGTGCCATTATTGCCAGAACAAGCCTGTGACGCTGCATCGATGTAACTCACCATTAACAATGGTCATGGACTTAGATCGTCGGGTTATCTGTCTGGCCAAACTTTCATCCTCCGGTAACTCGCCCCGGGTCATATAAGCCAAGTAGGGAAGTGTCCGATCAGGAATAGCATGGAGAGCCGCCACCAACTGCGCCTCCGGGTCAGGAATAGCCAAATCCTTTTCTGATGGCAACTTGACTGAAGGATTATGCAACACATCAAGAAACACATTAGGGGGTACCGGATTACGTTGAGACCCAAGCGGCTCAAAGCATCATCCACCTCATTCTTCCTTCGATCAAGATGCTCCACCTGATAACCTTTAAAGTGACCAGCAATATTGTTAACCGCCCAGCGGTAAGCCGCCATGAGCGGGTCTTTGGAATCACATGTGCCTGACACTTTCTGAGCCACCAAATCGGAGTCGCCAAAGCACCTAACCCGGCTCAAATTCATCTCCTTCGCCATCCATAGGCCATGGAGCAGAGCCTCATATTCAACCGCATTGTTAGTACAAGGAAACATCAACCTTAAAACATAACAAAATTTGTCACCTCGTGGGGAGGTCAAAATAACTCCAGCCCCCGAGCCTTCTAATTGCATGGACCCATTAAAGTGAATAGTCCAATATGTGTTATCAGGCTTCTCCTCGGGCGTCTACAACTCCGTCCACTCATTAATGAAATCCACAAGAGCCTGAATTTAATAGTTGTTCTTGGCACATACTTTAAACCATGGGGACTAAGCTCAAGAGCCCATTTAGCCACTTGGCCTGTAGCCTCTCTGTTCTGAATAATATCCCCCAAAGGGGCAGAACTGACAACTGTAATAGGATGGCCAAGAAAATAATGCTTCAGCTTACAGCTGGCCATGAATACCCCATATACCTGAAGGAAATATGCCCTAGAGGCAATAATAAAGTTGTTATTTTATATTTCCTTATTCATGATAAAGGTTTATTATTCATGCTATAATTGTATTGATCGGAAACCTTAATACATGTGTGAATACATAAACAAACACTCGTCCCTAGTGAGCCTCTACTTGACTAGCTCGTTGATCAAAGATGGTTAAGGTTCCTAACCATGGACATTAGTTGTCACTTGATAACAGGATCACATCATTAGGACAATGATGTGATGGACAAGACCCATCCGTTAGCCTAGCATTATGATTGTTCAGTTTTATTGCTCTTGCTTTCTTCATGTCAAATACATATTCCTTCGACTATGAGATTATCCAACTCCCGGATACCGGAGGAATGCCTTGTGTGCTATCAAACGTCACAACGTAACTAGGCGATTATAAAGATGCTCTACAGGTATCTTCGAAGGTGTTTGTTGAGTTTGCATAAATCGAGATTAGGATTTGTCACTCCGAGTTTCGGAGAGGTATCTCTGGGCCCTCTCGGTAATACACATCATAAGCTTGCAAGCAAACGACTAAGGAGATAGTCACGATGTGAGGTATTACAGAACGAGTAAAGAGACTTGCCAGTAGCGAGATTGAACTAGGTATGTAGATACCGACGATCGAATCTCGAGCAAGTAACATACCGATGGACAACGGAATTATGTTGTCATAATGGTTCGACCGATAACGATCTTCGAGAATATGTAGGAGCCAATATGAGCATCCAGGTTCCTCTATTGGTTATTGACCTGAGAGGTGTCTCGGTCATGTCTACATAGTTCTCGAACCCATAGGATCCGCACGCTTAACGTTCGTTGACGATATAGTATTATATGAGTTATGTGATTTGGTGACCGAATGTTGTTCGGGGTCCCGGATGAGATCACGGACATGACGAGGAGTCTCGAAATGGTCGGGAGGTAAAGATTGATATATATATATATAGGACGATGGTATTCGGACACCGAAAGCGTTCTGGAAGGTATCGGGTATTTATCGGAGTACCGGAGGGGTTACCGGACACCCCTGGGGGAATATATCGGCCATATGGTCCATGAGTGGGGAGCACACCTGCCCACAAGGGGTGTCATGCCCCCCTATGGCAGGAGGCCGATTGGGAGAAGGAAAAGAGAGGGTTCGGCCCCCCTTCCTTCTCTCTTCCCCCTTCCCTTTTCTCTCAGGTGGTTTATGGAAGGGGGGCGCCACTTGGGGAAACCCCAAGTAGGATTCAGATCCTACTTGGGGCGCACCCTGGCTGCCTCCCCTCTCCCTCCCACCTATATATATATGGGGGGGCACCCTCAACACACCCCAGACATTTGCCTAGCCATGTGCGGCGCCCCCCTCCACCGTTTACGCCTCCGGTCATATTTTCGTAGTGCTTAGGCAAAGCCCTGCAGAGATCACTTCACCATCACCGGCACCATGCCGTCGTGCTGACGGAACTCATCTACTACCTCGACATCTTGCTGGATCAAGAAGGCGAGGGACGTCACCAAGCTGAACGTGTGCAGAACTCGGAGGTGTCGTACGTTCGGTACTTGATCGGCCGGAGGTAGAAGAAGTTCGGCTACATCAACCGCGTTGTCAAACGCTTCCTATTACGGTCTACGAGGGTATGTAGACACTCTCCCCCTCGTTGCTATGCATCTCCATGGATATATCATTGCGTGTGCGTATATTTTTTTTGTTTTCCATGCAACGATTCCCAACAGTGGCATCATGAGCCAGGTCTATGCGTAGATGATATGCACGAGTAGAACACAAAGAGTTGTGGGCGGTGATAGTCATACTGCTTACAACCAACATCTTATTTTGATTCGGCGGTATTGTGGGTTGAACCGGCCCGGACCAACCTTACATGTCCACGCACATGTGACCGGTTCCACCGACAGACATGCAACTAGTTTTGCATAAAGGTGGCTGGTGGGTGTCTGTTTCTCCTACTTTAGTTGAATTGAATTTGACTGCGGCCGGTCCTTGAAGAAGATTAAAACAACAAACTTGACGAAACACCGTTGTGGTTTGATGCGTAGGTAAGAACGGTTCTTGCTAGAAGCACTACAAAAAAAGACACATCCGTGACATTTCGGGTCGAACGAAAAAAAATGTTGTCATACTTATGACACTTCTATGACGATAATTGTGAAAAAACCCGGTATCACCATGGATGTGGTGGGGTCCTACTTCTATGACAAAAAATCATGACAGAAAATGGGCTTTTCGTCCTGGGCGGGCTGGAGACGCAGCTGCATGACATTCTTTGGGCCGTCCATGACGGAAAAAACCGTGATAGAAGCGAGGGCGAGGAAAATATCGGGGTGTTCCCGGTTACGGTGGGTGGTCAGGGCCAAGCAATGCGTGTTTCTCTTGTACACGCGCGTGGGTGCGAGGCGTTGGGCTCTAACTGAACCCGAGTGATTGCACTGCAGGCTACGCGTTACTGAACCCGAGCGAGCGATCGATGGCTGTTAACTGAACCCGATCGAGCGATTCCTTCGCTACTGCTGCTAACTGAAGCCGATCGATGCTGCCTCTGGATGAACAGTAAGCGTTGCTGGGGGGGTTTGAATGAACAGTTCCCGGTGGGGGTGGATGAACAGGACCCCGTGGTGTTGCCTCTGGATGAATAGTGACTGTTGCTGGGGGGGTTTGGATGAACAGTTCCCGGTGGGGGTGGATGAGCAGGACCCCGTGGTGTTGCCTCTGGATGAACAGGACCCCGATCGATCGAGCCGGTTGGGGCTGGATGAACAGGACCCCGTGGAGGGCTGGATGAACAGGACCACCCCGTGGAGGGCAGGATGAACAGTAGACTGTGGAGGGCTGGATGAACAGTAGCCCATGGAGGGGTGGTTGAACAGGAGCCCGTGGAGAGGTCTGGTTGAACAGTAGCCGGTGGAGTAGCGCGCGGTGGAGGCTGGATGAATAGGAGCCCGTGGATGAACAGTCGCAGGTGGAGGCTGGAGGAGGTCGACGGTGGATGAACAGTAGCCCATGGAGGCTGGAGGGGGTCGACGGTGGAGATGAACAGTATCCCGTGGAGTCCCGTTTTGCGGTACGCCACACCCCTCCCGATGAATAGGACCCCCGTTTCGACCGTAGCGCTCCAACACAAGTCTGTTTCCTCCGTTTTGCGGTACGCCACACCCCTCCCGATCAATAGGACCCCCGTTTCGACCGTAGGAGGTCCGTTTCCTCCGTTTTGCGGTACACCATACCCCTCCCGATGAACAGGATCCCGTTTCGAACGTGGCCGGTCGAACACAAGGCCGTTTCCTCCGTTCTGCGGTACGCCATGCCTCATTTGCATCGGATGTTCCGTCCAAGCCCTCCCGATGAACACGACGACGCATTCCGTTCTGACCCAGCCGGTTGGCTCCACATGAACACGATGATGACGCTGGTTCTCCGTTCCGACCCAGCCATGTACACGAGCCCTGGCAGTACGTATGCGCGAGGCGTTCGAGACCCCGCCCGTATGTACGTACGTGGCCGTATTTACTTTCTTGCACCCTGGTCGCTGTACGTACGTGTACATGCTACGTGCGCGCCTCTACTATGACACGGGCGCGCCTCTACATCGACCAGTATGTACGTACACATTCGCGACCAGAATGAACAATGCTACGTATGCTTCGACCAGGTGGGTCCCGACTGTCAGCCACTTCCTTGCGTCCGAAGATGTAGCTGGTGGGTCCCAGCAGTCAGGGGGTGAATCGTTTTTTTTGCCCGGACGCACTTCCTTGCGTGCGAAGATGTAGCTGGTGGGTCCCAGCAGTCAGGGGGAAATGTTTTTTTGTGAAATACGGTGGCCCGTCCGTTGTGTCCCCGCTGTCAGGTGGAGGAATAATTATTTTGCGCGTAATAAGGAGGCACTTCCTTGCTGTGGCCATGGACCCAGCTGTCAGCCTCTCCACGCACAATACTCTTCCGATGGAAGTCATTCCTTGACCATGTTGACCATGCCGCACCGAGAGCACCAGGGCGGTGGACGACGGCGAGGCCTAGGAAGGGGACGACGCGGAGCCGGGGAAGACGCGGCAGTGGAAGCCCGCGCGGAGAGGAGTACGAGGGTTCACTGGTTCGGCTGCGGTGTGAGGCTGCCATCGCCGCAGGTCCCGGCCAGCAGTGGGAATAGTAGGGGCGGTGAGGCCTCCGCGGCAGCACAACCGGCCACGGAAGGCAGGAGCATGCGGCATGACTGGCACTGCTTTGGGCGGCTGGAGCAAGAAGACAGAAGGTTGAAGAAGCACTACGGCCGTTGGATGGACATCGTACGGTCATTGGAGCTAGAATCGTTCATATTGACTAAGTTGACAAAGCACTCCGTCCCTGTCAACTTAGTAGGCCCACAAGTCTGCCACCCACCAAGGTGGGTCCCAACTAGCAGGGGGAGTATTCATTTTTTTGTGCGTAATAAGGCGGCACTTCCGATGGGTCCGAGCTGACAGTAGGGGGAACGTTTTTTTCGTGAAATACGGTGGCCCGTCCGGTGGGTCCCAGCAGTCAGGGGGGAAACGTTTTTTCGCCAAATACGGTGGCCCATCTGGTGGGTCCCTGCTGTCAGGTGGAGGAATAATTATTTTCCGCGTAATAAGGAGGCACTTCCTTGCGGCTGCCATGGACCCAGCTGTCAGCCTCTCCACGTAAAGTACTCTTCCGATGGAAGTCGTTCCTTGACCACGTTGACCATGTCGCACCGAGAGCACCAGGACGGTGGACGACGGCGAGGCCTAGGAAGGGGACGACGCGGAGCCGGGGAAGACGCGGCAGTGGATGCCCACATGTAGAGGAGTATGAGGGTTCACTGGTTCGCTGCGGTGTGAGGCCGCCGTCGTCGCAGAATAATAGGGGGTGTGGGTGAGTAGAGGGATGGCCTGGCTAGCGGTGGGAGTAGTAGGGGCGGTGAGGCCTCTGCCACATCGCAGCCAGCAACGGGAGGCAGGAGCACGAGGCACGACTGGCGCTGGTTTGGGCGGCTGGAGCAAGAAGACCAGAGGTTGAAGAAGCAGTACGTACGACTGTTGGATGGACATCGTACGGTCACTGGAGCTAGAATCATGCATATTGACTAAGTTGACAAAGCCCTCCGTCCCCGTCAACTTAGTAGGCCCACAAGTTAGCCTGCCACTATACTGGGTCCCAGCTAGCAGGGGGAGTATTCATTTTTTTCTACGTAATAAGGACGCACTTCCTTGCGTGCGGAGATATAGCTGGTGGGTCCGAGCTATCAGCGGCGGTAACGTTGTTCTCATGAAATACAGAGGCCCTTTCAGTGGGTTCCAGATGTCAGGTGGAGGAATCATTATTTTGCGCGTAATAAGGAGGCATTTCCTTGCGTGCGGCCGTGGACCCAGCTGTCAGCCTCTCCACGTACAGTCCACTTCAGATGCATGTCGGTCGTTGACCACGTTGACCAGGCCGCGCCGAGAGCACCAGGGCGGTGGACGACGGCGAGGCCTAGGAAGGGAACGACACGGAGGCAGGGAAGACTCGGCAGTTGTTTCCCACGCGGAGGGGAGTACGACTGTACGAGGGTTTACTGGTTCGTCTGCCGTCGCCGGAGAATAACAGCAGGTGTGGGTGAGTAGAGGGATGGCTAGGCCAGCGATGGGAGTATGGTGGGGCGGTGAGGCCTGCGCGGCAGCACAGCCGGCCGCGGGGAGGAGGGAGCAGGCAGTCCCGCCGGCGCTTGTTTGAGCGGCTGGAGCAGGAAGAGCAGAGATTGAAGAAGCACGACGGCCGTTGGATGGACATCCAACAGTCACTGCTTGTGCGTCAACCTTTTTTTAGGAAAGCCTCAAATCTGTGGAAAACAGCATACAACCCATCTGCCATTATTTCTAATAATTTACAGCCCATTTGCTAATTCTTAAGGTTTTTTTGGAGCCCATATTCTTTTTGTTAGCATTACAGCCCATATTGTGGCCACGGTTAAAAAATTATACGAAATTTTGCATATTTCGGTGCGGTCCGAACTGTTTTTAATCCCGAAATTTCGAGTCACATTCAAACTGATTTTAAAAATAAATGTATATCAATATAAAATCCAACAAATTGTCCACGCATAAAAATTAATGCAATTTAAAATCTCGAAATGAAAAAAAGAAATTTGAAACTAATTGCCGGTTTGATGTGTTTTAAAAATGTACAGCCCATTTCTCATTACTGATAGGCCATTTTCTCGTCCAGCCGAATGAAGCTCTCCTCGTCTTGAAAGATTTGCAGCCCAACAGGCCTGACAAAGCGACTTACTTGGCAAATCACAAAAAAACTGGGCTAGCCATTTTCAGAAAGAAAAAAAACTACTGGGCTGGTCTGTGGTAAACATAAAAGAGAAGGCTGTCTAGACAGGCCAGAGTGCCCCGCACAGCCCAGTTGACACCCTGCTTCCGTCTCAAAAACAAATTAGATAAATGCCACTCCAATTATGGCGATTCATAAAAATGCCACTGCAATTTCCAAACTTTGAAAAATGCCACTGCAATTTTTGCAAACTTTGGAAAACGCCACTGCAATTTGCAAACTTTGAAAAACGCCACTCCAGACTTCGAAAAATGCCACTGGAAATGGCATGAAATGGCATTTTTCAAAGTTTGGAAATTGCAGTGGCATTTCTCAGAAACACCAGATTTGGAGTGGCATTTATCAAATTAACCCAAAACAAAAATAACTGGGCGAGCTGCTGGGTCCCTGGTGTCAGCCGCTCGTTGTGCAATTCTCTCGTTTATTGACTACGTTGACAATGGCATGGGACCCAGATGTCAGAAATCCATTAGGAGGAGCCATTTTTTATTGGCTTGAAATAAGGAGGCACTTGCTTGCGTACTGCCATGACCTTGGCGGGTCCCTGCTGTCATCCTCTCCACGTACAATCATCTCCTGATTGTGTACGCGTCAACTTGGTAGGCCCACAAGTCAGCCTCTAAACCCGTGGAGGACAAATACAACCCATTTAAAAAAATAACAGCCCATTCCATACGTTCAAACGGAAAGTTCAACATTCAGAGCAAAGTAACAGGTTTGATCCACATATAGAGTACTGAACTTCCACGTTGACAACCATCATAGCCAAGTTAACTATCTACTCCCACTAATACTTTAGTAGCGTACAAGTACTAACTTACTCTTAGCTAACTAGACGATGCCAGCCGCCATTTGCGGTGCACGCTAAATGCCGGCACCGGCGTCCTCCGCCTCGCCTCGGACTTGCCAGAGGTGCGATAGGGCACGTTGCTTGCGCGCGTTGGCCCTTTCCATGCCGGCGTGGTCCACTGAAGCTTCGGCTTCTAAGCGAGAAACCCACTTGACGAGCTGGTAGTAAAAATCAGCGTCGTGAACGCGTGCGTGCCCGACAGCCTCTAGGGTTGTTTGTCGGGACCGGCCTCCACGTAGTCGGCCCAGTTGCGGGCGCTCTGCTCGCGACTCAGAGCGTCGGTGCGCTGCTGCTCCATGTCCCGCTGGCGGCGCAAATCGGCGATACGCTGCTCCTCCGCCAAGCGGTTGCGCTCCAACAACTCCTGCTCCTCCGCCAGGCGGTCGCGCTCCAACAAGTCCTCGATCTCCGCATTGCCATCTAAAGACCGATAGAATGCCTCCTCCCTCCGTCTGCCTTCCGGTGAAAAACCGAACACTAGTTCCGGCGATGACCGCCTCCGGCCTCGCCTATCGCGGACGGGCGGGGGCATGGCGGACGTGGCGAGAGCGAGGATAAGTGGCGATCGACGTCGGGCCGGTGGGGGCTTATGAGGATAGGGCGAGTTGGGTCACGGTGCCACCATAGAAGGCCGGGAAACAGTACTTATAGGCGGAAGGTAGCGCGACGGTCATCGGAATTCAATGCATAATTAAGCAGGCATGGCTTAGCGCGCCAGCTTGCCGTGGAAAACTAGAGAAACTGAAATTCTGACTGTGCTGTCCCGTCCCGTCCGTGCTGGGTCGCACGCCGGCATGACGGTCAAACGAGTGCACTCGAATCATCTCCCTCCTTGTCAATAATGATTCCACGGATTTAAAAGGCCCGCAACAATTAAAGCGCATCTTTTTTCGCATCAGTTAGCTGCCTTAATTACGGCCGGCTGCATGCAGGCACTCAAAATCGCTCGCAGCCAGTACGCGGAGCAGCATGCAACGAGTCGCAGCCGAGGGCATTAGTTGATGAACTTTAGCTGGGAGATAAGGCATTTGCGAACGTTTTCGCTGGCAGTTTCTTCAGATTCGCATGGCATTTTCTTCAGAGCAGCTTGTCAGTTTCTTCAGAGGTAGGCATTTTTATTCAAAAAACTGGCCACTTCGGATCTTGCGTCGCAACTAAAACTGCCAGGAGCGCATTAGTAGGCTAGCTAGTGATCGATCAGTAACTTTGTAAACACTGAGCGAACAGATATAAGGAACTGTTAATGCATCTCAATGATTCACAGATCATATACAAATATGTAGCTCCAAAAGCAAAGATCAGCCACAACTAAAACCAACTAGTACGATTCCCATACATAAGATCAACATGTTAATGCATCTCAATGATTCACAGATCATATACAAATATGTAGCTCCAAAAGCAAAGATCTAGAAAAAACATATGTTCTTCCTACTAACATGGATGCTTCTCTTGGCCAACATTCAGTACAGACTGAAAGACAAATTTGTTTGTGAAGTCTACAATTCCTCTTGCAAACGTAAGTGGTTTCACCAACAGCTGGAACCATGAGAATGAACCACACATGATGGAGGAACATCCACTGCAATATGATTTGGTCTTCTCTCGATCACACGGCGAGACTATTTTCGGAATACAAACTTTAACTTAGGCAAAATGATGCCCATTGTATAATCAGACCAAAGCAATGAAGCACCTAGTGTTGGCCAATAAATAGTACAGTACTACTTTTCTGCAGTCCATGAAGTGACTATCCAATCTTTCTGTGTCTATTTTCAAATGGCACTGCATGCAGTGACTATACTATTCTCTTGTGCAGTTCAACCAAAATTGCGGTCACTTTGTGTGTTTGCCAAATAGCAACGGGCAGACATCTCTGTCTGCACAAATATCAAGCAGCTAGTAAACATATACCCCACCTTGTATTTTCGGTTTAAACATGTCTCTTCCGCTTAGCATCTGTCATGTTTTGCACTGGACAATTTGATACAGTCATGTTTTGCCCTGGACAATTTCATACTGAATTGATTTGCTTGTTCAGAGCAGAAATATAGTGCCTATTCTTCATCAGACCAAGGATATCCATGTTCGCAGTGATGGAAGAGGTGAAATCGATACAACCGAAATTGAGCATCCAATCATTGAATCCTGTCCTGCACCTCCAATGTAGGTCCACCCTGCCAATAAATTCACATGCAAACCACTAGTATTACTATCTAATGACAGTACAAAAAGAGTAGCAAGATAGTAGCAAACCATGTACCTTCTTAATGAACAGCTCATAGTGCCACCAATTGGATATAAAGGTTTGGAAGAAAACATGCTCCTAATGTTGAACCAGTTGGACTTTTTGTGCAGTTCCACTAAAATCGAGCATCCCTGTTTGCATAGATATTGAAAGTGTGATTACTATAAAAGTGGCACTAGTTGAAGCATAGACTCACAAATATAAGCATTCCAATTTCTTAATGGGAAAAGGTAGCAAGACTGTTTCTAACCACCTGTTTGAAGGAATAAATAAGGCAACAACGGCTGATGTCAGAAAGGCATATATAGTTCTTTCTGAAAGAATGATCGATTCCTGACCTTTCCTCTTCTTTTAAGCATATTTTGTGCAGTTCAACTAAAACAAAATGCCATCACCGCCTTGACAATTCAGTGACACTGTAACAAAAGGAAATGACTTAACATTACATCATGATGTCAGGTATGTAGTCGACATGCATTAGAGACAAACTTACAGACCTCCTCTGATAACATAATGAACATTAATTTTAACAAAGGTGTGACTAGCTTTACCGGGATAATTTGAGTGAACTCTACACCCTCTGTTCCTTAATATAAGACGTTTTCGCGTTCAATTTAAAGTACCCAAACGTCTAGTATTTAGAAAAACAGGTAGTAGTTTTCTTGAGCACATATCCGGGAAAGCTTGCCACACTTTATTTATGTCCATATGCTAATGCAACACCATTCAATTACTACAAATATACACTAATCCAGTGGCTAGTGCAATAGTAGAGTAGTTATTTTATTACAGGGTACAATACAATGGTTTTACTGAACAGATTTCAATAAACTCTAGCACTGGAAGATTTCTATAAGAATTAACAATACAAAATGTAAAGGTAACAAGTTTCAGCATTGGTATACTAGCTGTGCATGAGCATTAAACTGAATACAAAAGTCTGAAGGTAACTAGCATTATTAACTAATGACAGTATAAAAAAATTGCAAACCATGTACCTCCAAGGTAAATATCATTTCGAACTCGGGGGGGGGGGCTTAAAAATTGGTATCCCAATCTTGATAATCGATCAAACATAAAAACTTGATCGAACGTATCAAGAGAACAGCCGGAGGAGGAGGTGCCCAGTCTTCACCTTTCCTCTTGTCTTCATAATTTTTTGTGCAGTTTGACCAAAATAAAATGACATCAGCGACTTGGCATTTTGGTGACACTGTACAAAAAAATTAACTTATCTCATGAAAGTGAGGTATGTAATCTATAAGCACTAACAGTGCAAAAATCTGAAGGTAGTAACATGTTTCATCGTTGGTATACTGGTTGTGCAACAGCATTAGAATGCCTTAGATGAAAAATCTTTAATACATCCCATCAACAGCTAACCCTGAAATAATCCAGTGACATTAAATGGCATTGCTTAAATTTGTCGGTGGTTAACTCAAGAGGCCATCGCGCAATTCGTGAACCTTTGGAACGAGTTGCAGCCGATCCAACTCACTCAGGCTCACGATTATTCACTAACCTGGAGATGGACAAATGATGGTCAGTTTTCCTCCAGCTCGGCGTACGCTGCCACTCTTACTGCCAACATTAGGCCACCTTATGCGAAGCTGGCCTAGAGCTCGGATGCCCCTCCCAAATGTCAGTTCTTTGTCAGGCTGGCTGCTCAAGATCGTTGTCTAACGGCAGATAACCTTGCTAAGCGAGGGTGGCCCCATAATCCGCTGTGTCTGCTATGTCTACAAGAGCCTAAAACTGCTGCCCACCTGCTTACTTCTTGCTCTTTTGCGAAGGAAGTTTGGCACCTGACACTCTGCAAGCTGAACATGAGCCCGGCTAGGGCGGCAGTTCATGATGATTCCCTAGTTAGCTGGAGGCAGCGAACAAATGCTTCCATGGGAAAGGAAAGAGCGAAATCTTGGAGATCAATTTTGGCCCTGGTTTGGTGGAACCTCTCGAAAGAAAGAAATGATAGAACGTTTAGAAATATTTTTTGTCACCCCACACAACTATTTCTGAAGATTCAGGTCAAAGAAAAGGACTGGGTTGACGCTGGGCGTAAGCGTGCAATGGCTCTTGTAGAGCACCCCTAGAACCAGACTGATGTACTTCTGATGTATCTCTAACCCCAATCCTCCTTCTCTAATCTTGTTTTTGTAATTGTTTATTTCTTCTATATGCAATGAAAAGCAGTGGCCCTGCCTTTTCGTCAATTTTTTTTATCGGTGGCATTAGACTGAGTGCGGCATTAGTTAAATGTGGCATCACTTTAGCAGTAGCATTGCTTGACTTGACTGCTGGCATTATACTAACAGCAAAAAAGCGACAATAAGGATGTGTTTGGTTTAAGGGACATGCTAGGCCCATTCGGACAGTGGGCGCACCAGTACGATGTACCTCTACGGACGCATAGAGTGGTGAGGGAGGTATGGTTGCCCAGAGCAACAAATATCCAGGCAACATATGTGGATTACGTCCCATTTTTGTTCTCTTTAGCCACCTTTTTCCTATGTGAGGACAACAAACCAATCAACCTGGTCATTCTCTATTGCGTTGTCATGCCTTTCTACCATTCTTCAACCAAGAGACACGAGACTAGTTCCTTAGCTACTGATTTCCCCCTTTCAACCTAGATGCGGGTCCGATGCCTACTCTCTTGGACAGTACAGTCTCCCTTCCTTTCCTTATTCAACCCAGACATGGATTAGTCTGCATGAAGTAGAGTTTCCTTTAATAGTGCAAATTAAGGTTTTCGTCTGCGTGACAAGCAGAGCAGAGGAGGAGAAATTGGGAAGATGGTGGAGTGGAAAAAGATCCACATGCAGCGACATGGCAGATGGGGCAATAGAACAAGGGTATGGTTCGAAAAGAGGTAGCATACCTGAGGGTCGGCGGGAAGTGGCTTCGCTCGTGGTCGTCGTCCTCCGCACGCACTACGACAGCGAGCTTGGGGACGGAGGCCATCCCGCGCGGGCTCTAGGTCTGAGAGGACGGCCTTGTCGTCAGTGCGTGACCTCGCTCGCCGACGACGAGTGCGTCAACGTTGCACGTCCTTTTCTTCCTCGGCGGATCTGTGACCACCGGTGAGGAGGGAGAGAGAGGCCGTCTTTTTTAGATCTGGAGAGAGGGTGATAGTGTGAGAAGCAAGTGGGCAACCCTTAGCAAGAAAGCTCTGAAGCTCCACCCTATATATATTTTTATACTACTATTACTAGAGGTGGAGTAGTGGTAGAGTAGTTTATATTTTCTCTGCAAACAGTACCAGTTAGTCGTGCTTCAAAACTGAACGGCACGCCATTAAAAAAATAAAGTCGAGAAATAATGCGGCACTTCGGGCCAACGCGGCCAGATCACGTTTTGCACGAGAAATTACACACCATGTTTCGTTGACATGTGGTCCCGTTCCAACATGTCAGTGAGACGAGTCCTTTTGTACAATTTCCGAAAGGACGTGTAGGCCGGGGCGCCTCTTCGTGTACTGTGGCAAACTGGCAACCGTCCACCAACTCTTCGCCTTTCCCTCTCGATTTGGAACTGCTGTCGCACACTCTTCCTCCCTCCTCCATTTGCCTTCACCCTTCCTTCTGCCATTGTTCGATCGTCTTCTCCATGGAGGGAACAAGCCGGAAACAACCCCGTTATTCTCGCCCTGATTTGAAAGATGACGTGGTGGAGGAACTCATTGATCGGTGCGACGTCATCACCTCGGCTAGCATGGCAGGTTCGTTCAAGCCCATTCTCGACTCAACTAATAACATCATTACAAGGAACCCAAGGGTCCCGGAGCGGTTTGATCTCCCTTATATTCTTCGCTATAAGCCTGTTCGCATGGGCGCGGACGACGGAGGCCTCGCCTTGTGCAAGTTGATGCCGCTTGATAATGATACGTGTGATGTCAAGATGCCATCGCTTAAGGGTAAGGCCTGGGCTGGCGCAAATGGAGATTGGGTTGTTTATATTGGGTACAATTGCGAGTGGGAACTTGTGAATGTGTACACTCGTCAGCGGATTCCACTTCCAAAAATCTCAGAGTGCCCTGAGGTTGAGCACACAGATGATCTACGTACGTTCAAATACTATCATGGTGACTGCCGTCTACTGAAGATAGCAATTTGTCGAGTTCCCAACCGTTCTTGGAATTACAAGAACTATGAAGTTGTTGCTATCTTCGACAAGCTTGTTGCCATCCTTACTCATTCCACGCTTCGTCGTCCATGGATATTGCTCAAAAATCAGTTTATGCACACAGATGGCTATTGTGATGCAATTGAATACGAGGATCTTGTGTTTGCTGCCACCACTCGTGGCATTGTTTTTGCATGGGATCCTCGTAGTTTCGGTATGTTTGTCTTCCACCGTAATTAAAATTGTTTCATCCACATGCATGCGGGTTAGCAAGTTTCCCTTTACTAATTAACCTTCTTCTTGTGTTTCCAAGGTCCTGTGAACATTCCACCACCTATACTTTAAAAAATTTATAAGCAAGGGGGAGATGATGATGGTGATGATCACGAGCATGAGGAGGAGCAGAACTTATATACTCAGTGGCGCCTGGCAACTAATTCCGATGGATCACCTCTTCTTGTCTGTATACAGTGCACTCAGATTGTTACTACTGAGGAAGCAGGTGTTGTCTCCCATGGTCGCCCTCCCCGGACCTATTCAAACACCCGTTGCATGGTATTCAGGATGGATACTAGTGTGCTAGCGCCAACATCTTCTCCCTGGTTCAGTATTGATAGTCTTGGAGAAAACTCACTCTTCCTTGGACCAAACTATCCAATGATGGTGAAAGGCGATCCAGCTGCTGTTGACACAATGTTACTACAATTTATGAGAAGCAACTGTATCTATACCTCGGACATTTCGGTGGTTCCATACCCTGGTCCTGATATATGCCGCTTTAGTCTGGATGATCAATCCTGCATTGCTCTCGATATTGACAATAGCTGGCCCTTCCCAGAGCACCTATGGTTCAAAGCAAGCGTTTCCAACGCCGAGGATTGGTTGAGTTGAAGTTCATTTCATTGCTTGTTATTTGTTGTGTGATGAAAACTTTAGTATTTGCTAGAATTTTTTGTTGGAAATAATCTATAATCCAACATGTATCGTCGTTGTCGTTGTGTGTTCACTACAGGAATCAGCTAATTTGTCGTCAGCCAAGGCGGACGGCAAAGGTACGGACGGCGAACAGCAAAGGCCTTTGCCGTCCGCTGCGGACGGCAAAAGGCACCGGCAAAAAAGGATCGGTAAAGAGCTTCTTTGCCGTCTGCTTTCTGAGGCGGACGGCAAAGGGGCCTTTGCCATCAGCGGCTGACGGAAAAGAAAGCCGACGGCAATAAATTCGTGTTAGTCCGTTGGGTGGCTAACGGCAGTATTTGCCGTCTGCGGCTGACGGCAAATAGCATCAGGCCTTTGCCGTCCGCCTAATGAGTTCAGTTGGTCGTCACTGCCCAGCAAATCTTTGCTGTCCGCCGCGGTAGCCAAAGGCTTTGCCGTCCGCCACTGTAGGCAAACTGACCAAATGGGTCAGCTCCCAGGAAGTACAGTTGGCTGCCACGTGGCTTCTTTGCCATCTGTCGCGTACGGCAAAGAGCCCATTGTCGTCGGTGGCTGACGACAAAGAGCCTGCATTGGCTCTTTTTTCTGTTTTTTTAAATCCAACAATTTTCACAGCAAATATATATGACATATATAGATATATTTCACAGGGTTATTTCACAGCAAACATATGACATATCCAGCACATAAGTTTCATCGTACATACATATATAGTTCCATCCATTCATACATAGCAAGTTACACATACACATTGTTCCATCATAGCAAGCTAAGAATACTAGAAGAGAATGAAAGAAAAAACAAGCACTTCATCATAGCAAGCTAGCTTCCCGTGAAGTGAATGAGATCTGCAAAATGGCAAATAAGAAAGTTACAAAAAAGGTGACTAGAAGAAGAAGTATATGTCATTTATGAGCTAACTTAGGTGAAATGGACCATTTATGAGCTAACTTAGGTGAAATGGATCGTTTATGAGCTAACTAAGGTGAAATGGATCGTTTATGAGCTAACTAAGGTGAAATGGGTCATTTTAGAGCTAACCTAGGTGAAATGGACCGTTTATGAGCTAACTTAGGTGAAATGGATCATTTATGAGCTAACTTAGGTGAAATGGATCATTTATGAGCTAACTTAGGTGAAATGGATCGTTTATGAGCTAACTAAGGTGAAATGGATCGTTTATGAGCTAACTAAGGTGAAATGGATCGTTTAT